>NC_037670.1:48667390-48967390 GCF_003255815.1 Theropithecus gelada | reverse complement strand
TAGTGACAATAATGCTAAAAGGCACAGGAGGAAACCAAGATAATTGTCATCATTATATAGTGGAAGGTTGGTCTGGTAAAGGTATAACAAAAACCCTGTTATATCAAACTTATTATTAGTGTACAGGAACTCCCCTGGGGACTTGTGTTTATAAGCAAACCAGCTACTCTGTCTGTGACCCAGGTCATGGGCAACCACAAGTATGTTATGATCCAGGCCTCCTACCCTATAACTTCTGGTTTGAAATACAAATAGGGAAACCTTTGTTACCCACATATGCCAATCCTAATGACGTTGGAACTGGGAAACTCAAAAGCAAAACACAGGTATTCCTTTATTCAAATAAGGAATCTGTTTCTATATATTTTGATGCCTGTCAGGCTGCACACCTCAGCAACCTAATCTAGGAGAAGTTTGCAAGAACTTAGGACAAGAAAGAGTCAGCACTAAGGCTGCTAAGACCATAATAGGAGAACCAGAAGAAGAATGTCCTGATTGTAACTTTCAGTGGACCACACATGAGTTCAACCAACACCTATATACAGGGAGAGTAGCTCTGCTTGCCAGCCAAAAAGTAAAGATTTGTTGTGTGACTAACACATGCAACCCCCTTAATCTGACCATATTAAAGTCAAACATTCCTTTTTGGACAAAAGGACATCAAGGAGAGCTAAGCTTTGATCGAGAAAGAGCAAACCTAGGTGTTCCATTGGTCATTATTAAAAAGACTCAGTGAGCTAAAGTTCAAGTCAGTCCAATGTCACAGTTCAGATTTTTCAAATCCTTCAATAAATATTTTAACCCCAAGGAGCCAAAAGTTCAGATTCCACCAATGTTAGCCAAGAACCTGTTCGCTCAGCTAGCTGAAAGTATTGCTACTAATCTTGGAGTCACCTCATGTTATGTATGTGAAGGTACCAGTATAGGTAACCAATGGCCCTGGAGGCTAGAAAACTAATGCCACAAAATAACTTTACCATACTGGAATTTGTTACAAGGTTCAATGCAAACCCAAGTGTCTGGCTATTAGAAACTGCTATCATTGGAAGATGCTGCATAGCATGATAGAAAAAGACTTTCAAACTCCAGTAGGAGATACAACCTGTTTAGGTCAGCAATATTTTGAAGAGTCTAAGAACAAGATCCAGCGGAGAAGCTTCATAGATAATTCCTCTGTACTAGATTTTAATCCTCTCTCTCAGTTTCCAACACTGAATCAGTTGTAGTATTAACTAGACACTCCAACTGTTTGGAGAGCACCAGCAGGACTATATTGGATCTGTAAGACAAAAGTCTACCAACTATTGCCCGAGAAGTGAGCCAAAGCCTGTGTGTTAGGGACAATAAGACCATCCTTCTTCTTGCTCCCCCTGAAACAAGGGGAAGATTTAAGTTACCCGGTCTATACTGAAGAAAGGAAAAGGACCAGAAGAAACATCTTTACTCGGATAAGTACTGTAGAAAAGATAAACACAAACATAAAGAAGGACATGAAGATAGGTAGCTGGAAAGATAACGAATGGCCTCCTGAAAGAATTATCAAATACTATGGGCCAGCTACATGGGCTCAAGATGGATCATGAGGCTACAGCACCCCTATTTACATGTAAAACTCAATTGTAAGATTGCAAAGCAGTACTAGAGATCATAGTTAATGAGACAGCCCAAGCCTTGGATCTGTTAGCCATACAAGTCACTCAAATGAGAGATGTTATATACCAAAATAGGCTAGCATTAGACTACCTCCTAGCCGCAGAAGGAGGCGTTGTGGCAAGCTTAATTTGACCAACTGTTGCTTACAAATCAATGATAATGGAAGAGCTGTTATGGAAATTACTGCCAGAATGCGGAGGTTGGCCCATGTCCCAATCCAGACTTGGTCCAGGTGGAGTCCAAACTCACTTTTTGGAGGATGGTTCTCATGATTTGGAGGCTTTAAAACTTTGATAATTGGTTTTGTGGCTTTAATTGGAGGAGGTCTAACACTGCCTTGTCTTTTACCTCTCCTTATCAGAAGCATTCAGTCTACTATTGAAGCAATAGTGGACCAAAAAACTACCACCAAAATGATGGCGCTACAAAAATACCAACCAATCCCCTGGGAAGAATATGTGCCTACACAGGAAGAGATAAACGATTGTGGTGCTCTTTATTAATCTATGTTTACAGCGAGCACCAAAGCGGGGGATGAAAAAGGAATTCAGGAATTTTACAAGTATAATCAAAGACAAACAAGACATTTTTACTTTTTCCTTCAAAAGCTAAGTGTAGTGTAGCAACCTTCCTCCACCCCCAGTAGAATACTAATTGCCTGTTTTTCCTTCTGTGCTCAGCGAGGCTTATCTGTACTTGCTAGTTTCACATTCCTAGAGGCTCAGTGAGTTCCTGTTTCACCTCCCTAGTGCAGCTACAAAGTTACAAGGTTGATACAGAAACATGGTTTCCCAGGGATGTGTAACATGTAGTATAAACAAATGTAAAAGACTGATCAACTGCCTACCTACCTTCTTGCATCCAGTAGCTCCTGGCCACTGACTGCTTAAAAGGTGGCTGCTTTGTTTTTCTGGGGCTCAGACTTTTCTGGACACTAGTCCAACTGAGCCAGGTGATCACCTTTTAATAAAGGCCTTTCCTGAACTCTGTTTGGTCTCTCATATCTCTGATTGTCCTGCAACAGTGAAACCCGTCTCTACTAAAAATACAAAAATTAGCCAGGCATGGTGACACGCACATGCCTGTAATCCCAGCTACTTGGGATGTTGAGGCAGGAGAATTGCTTAAACCTGGGAGGTGGAGGTTGCAGTGAGCCAAGATCATTGCACTCCAGCCTGGGAAACAAGAGTGAAACTCTGCCTCAAAAAACAAAACAAAACAAAACAAAACTAGAATTATATACCCAGAGAAATTATCTTTCAAAGTGAAGATAACTTGAAGACATTTTTAGGCACTAAATGTTGAAAAATTCACTACCAGTACTATACTACAAAAAAAAAATTTGAGAAACTCCTTCAATCAGAAGTTAAATTATACCAGATGAAAATACACATGTGCTTAAGAGTTTGAAAAGCACTAGAAATGGTAACTCCGTGGGCAAATAAATAAGCTTTCACTTAATTATTTATATCTCTTTAATAGAACAGCACAAAACCTGGGATGAGACAAATGTAAGTATACTACTGTAAAGTTCTCATCTTTTATGTGAAGTGGTAAAACTCACATGAAGTTAGACTGTAATAAAGTAAAGTTATAAACCCTAAATAAATCACTAAAATAATAAAACAAAGAATAATAATTAGCAAACTGACAAAAGAGAAAAAATTTAATCATGAAACTACTTGGTTGATTAAAAAAGGCAGACGATGAGGAAAAATGGAACAAAAAACTGATGAACCAAACAGAAAACAAAACAGCAAGATGATAGTGTTTTGTTTTGTTTTGTTTTGTTTTGCTTTGCTTTGCTTTGACACGGAGTCTTGCTCTGTCACCCAGGCTGGAGAGCAGTGGCATGATCTCAGCTCACTGCAACCTCCGCCTCCCAGGTTCAAGCGATTCTCCTGCCTCAGCCTCCTGAGTAGCTGTGACTACAGGCACGTGCCACCATGCTTGTAGTGTGTGTGTGTGTGTGTGTGTTGTGTTTTTAGTAGAGACAAGTCTTCACCGTGTTAGCCAGGATGGTCTCCATCTGACCTCGTGATCCTCCTGCCTTGGCCTCCCAAAGTGCTGGGATAGCAGACATAAGCCGCTGTGCCCAGCCAAGATGATAGTTTTAAACCCAACTATATCAGTAGTGAAATTACATTAAAAGATGTAAATATTCTCAATTAAATGGCAGAGATCATCATCATTTTTCATTTGAGACATGAAAATTTTAAGAAAAATGAGATACCTCTACACACCTATTAGAAAAAATAAAATGAAAACCAAATATTTTTTATAAAAAGGCTGGTGAAGGTGCAGTTTGGGTTTAGGAGACCATGGAGCTCTTACATTTTGCTGGTAGGAATGCAAAATGTACAGTCACTTTGGAAAAGAGTCTGGCAGTTTCTTATAAAGTTCAACGCACATTTTCCTTATGACCCAGATATTCCAATTCTAAATATCTATCCAAGACAAATGAAAACTTATGTTCACTTAAAAACCTATATATCCAATATTAACAGCAGCATTATTTATAAACATCAAAAACTGCAAGCAAACCATATGTCCTCTTACTGGTGGATGGATAAACAAACTCTAGTATATCTATACAACAGAATACTATTCATCAATAACATGCCATTGACATAAGTAACAACATAGATAAATGTTATGTGTATATGGTTAAGTGAAATAAACAATATTTAAAAGACCTCATGCTATACAGTCAACCCTCTGTATCTATGGATTCTACATCCATGGATTCAACCAATAGCAGATCAAAAATATTTGGAGGAAAAATAGATGGTTGTGCCGGTATTGAACATGTACAGACTTTTTTCCTTGTCATTATCCTCTAAATAATTTAGTATAGCAACTATTTAAATATAATTTATATTGCATTAAATATTGTAAGTAATCTATAGATAATTTAAAGTATAAGAGAGGATATGCATAAACTATATGTAAATAGTACATAATTTTATATCACTACTTGAGGACCTGTGGATTTTTATAAACACATGGTTCCTGAAACCAACCTGCCACAGATACTGAGGAGCAACTGTAATTCTATGTGTATGTCTGGAGAAGTCAAAATTGGGCACAGTGGTTGCCAGCAGGTGGACTTGAAACACAAAAAGCAGCATCAGGAACTTTTTGTGATTGATGAAAATGTAATTTTGATTGGGATAGTGATTATATAACTCTCTGTATATATAAAAATCCATAGAACTATACAACAGAAGAATAAATTTTACTGTTACATAAAATTTTTGAAAGTAGCTTTAGCCCAATATTTCTAGAAGTCATCTCAGGTCACCTCTGTCATGCATAATCCCTCTCAGCCTAAGGTCAGAGGTCCTACTCTACTGGAATCACCTAGAAGGAGAGCTCTGTTGTTGTCTCTATCACAGTTTGTTATGGAAAGATAATTACTTGTTGAGTGCACGCATAGTTTAATCTGGACCATAAGGCATCACGTTTTTATAACTCACATTCCCAATAATTAGGAGTACTAAATCTCACTAATTGCACATTATCTGTATGGACAGATCTAAATAGGAAAAGCAAATAGATGGTTTCAGCAATTATGTAGGTAATTAAACTTAAGCATACATTCATCCAAACATCTGTTAGCATCTCCAGCCAGCAGGGAATGTAGAGAGTTTTGCTCAACAACTACGAAATGTATTTTAGTACTTTTTTCCCCAGAGTAGAAACAAGTGCATCCAGATCTCATAAATTTAATAAATTTTCATAGTTTATCCATGTTTAAATTTTACATAAAAATTAAAATTACATACTCATTCTGTTTTATTTTGCTCTGTTGCATATCCAAATGACTTCACCTTTTTTTACCTAACATATGAATCAGTAAAATATAATATTTCTCTATGTAAAAATGATTAAGAAGACAGTGAGACAAATAAAATATGGACAGGCCTGTTTGTCTTTTCTCTTTCCTTTCTCTTAATAAGTGGCTAAGAAAAAGAAATGTATGCAGAGAACAATGGTTGTGTGCTCACCAGCATTTTGTACCAAGGTGTAAATATCATAACCCGAGATAGAAGATGTAAAAATGTTCCTCCTCCTTGATGTCTCTTCTATGCATATATAAAAATGAAATTGTCTAAAATGAAGATAGTTACATATGCATAGATATTAACTGTTTATGGTAAAACAAACTTTGGGAAAACTGAAGGATCCAATAATAAAGGACTAACTAAATTTAATAATCCACAAAAGATAGAATGCGATGCAGCCATTAACTTAGAAAAAAATGCTTATGACCCAGTTCGTGATATAACATAGAACAAATAACGTTGTGTTCACCTTGTTTTCTATGTGAATAATGAGCCTTGAAGATACTGCAGTGTCAGCTGAATGATGTATACACACAGACACTGTGTCATATAATGTAAAAAATTAAATGTATGCTTCAACTGTAACGTGTGTTTATGAGTAAATATAACAAAATATTAACAATTACTATCTCTTAGTTGTAGAATTACATATGAATTAAAATTTCCAAATCTTCCACAATGGGAATAATTGACTATATTTCTTATTGAAAAACCTATGTTATTTTAAAAATAGTAATAACTAAAAACAAAAGAAAAATAAAACAAGGACAAATTAAAAACTCCAAGGAAGGTTTTAGTTTCAAATCATTGCAAAGGTGCTTCTGAGCTGAGAAACCTTAGCCTATGTATCAACTCTGGATTTCTATTTCTTAAACTAATAGAGAGGATACCTCATAGATTTGTTGCAAGGACTGAAAAAAAATAGCATTTGTAATGTAGTATACACTAATTAAATGTTTCTACTGTTACTCGTCTAGAAAGCAGTTCACTAATATAAAATAATTATCAAGGATATATCCTTAAAGATGCCTAAATAGTCAAAGAAATTATCAATGTTAGGTACACAATATATCTTAAATCATGTGTGTCATCCAAAGCATGCATCTTGGAGAAAACTAAAAATTCCTTGCTTCCATATTAGTTCTCCATAGGAAATAATTAAATTCACTTTGGGGCAGATAACTGTAAAGATAAATTCTACTTTAAGAGGTAAAATTGCAATCAACACAGATTTTATTATCTAACTTTTTTGTCAATTGTGCTCAGAGCCTTCCTATATCCTCAACGACTCTCCTGGGTGAGAGTATTGATCATTGTAGTTCTCAGAGTGAGAAGGGTAGAAGAAGTGAATAAAGAGTTTGAACAAGAAGTTTAGAAAGTAGTAATAATACATTTTTTCCAAGAATCTAGGAGTATTTATATAGTTAGAAAAGGAGACATAATTTCACAGAATTATTTGGAATAAGGAATTTTGTTGATGAATTATTTCAACAAAATAGACAAGTATGTTTTTATAAGTATGACATGGTCAGCCTGTTCATTGAGCTGTGTATTTATAGATAAGAGAAGGCATAATGAAAGTCAAATTGGGGACCAATCAGGGAAGGGAAGAAAAATGAGAAGAAATGATTTAGCACCTAATATTAACTAAACACTTTACATATATTATGCCACTGAAAATAAATATACAGAATGGCAAGACAAATATAGAAAGAAAAGCAACCATTTTATGAATGAGAATTATTGAAGGTATTTATATATATTTGCAATATATCTTAATCAAATTTTGTTAAGATGTGTATTGATTATTGAATACTTGGGTAATAACTATAATTGTGTCCCACAACAGTTAGTGAAAATATATGTGTTGTAATTTTCAGGATTTCAAACTAAAAAATTCTTAATTAAGTTGTGTACCCAATTATACAATTACCACCTAGAATTATGTCATGACAACTTTTAGGCAAACTAAAGAGAGAATCATTTATTTTAATTATTTGTATTTTAAAATTCTTACATAATGTAACTGTAGAAAAAATATTAATAAAAACAGTTTAGTGTGATGGAAGAATGAAGTAAGAAAAAAGAAAAAAAATCATAATTTTAAAAGTTGATTGTGAATTAAAATATCCCTTAATATAAGTAAAATGTTGATTTTTTAAAAATACCTGAGTATAATAATCTTTATTTTCAATAATGACTCTAATTGTATTTTTGTTTAAAAGCTTATTTCTCACCTTCCTTAAATAACTTGTTTCTTCTTAAGTGAGCCACAACTCACACAACATAGAAAAACATACATATACTACTCTCACTGTTGATTTGGTTTGAAGTTCCTGTTCCTTATTTGTATCACTTTTCAACGTTTCTCTGAACCTGGACAGCATCATCTGAGGACCCAGGAAAAATTGGGGAGGGGGGTGGTGGAGAGTGACAGTGGAGGAAAAATTTTAGGATGGATGAACAAACTTTGTAAAATTGTAAAGTTAGTTTTTTAAAAAATTGCTACTTTTAAACACTCTTCAGAGTTCTAGAGTCCCAATCCCCACATTCTCACAAAGTTTAGCCATAATGTTTAAGACAGAAGTGAAAGTTAGACCGGTGTGGTGGTGTGCACCTGTAACCCCAGCTACTTGGGAGGCTGAGGCAGGAGAATTGTGTGAACCCGGGATGCCGAGGTTGCAGTGAGCTGAGGTTGCGCTATTGTACTCCAGCCTGGGCAACAGTGCAAGACTCTGTCTAAGAAAAAGAGAGAGAGGGAGAGGGGAAAAAAAGTGAAATATGAAATATTTTAGCATCTGTGCCCTTCCCTTGGACCAAGTTCAAGTTGACATTGCTACAACCACCACCTAACCAAGGAAGGAAGAGGAAACCAGACTCTCTCTGCTCCGTGTATCTAGAATAATACCCACTACCATGCTATGGGCTGCTGAGAGACCAAGATTTGAGCAGACTGCACTGCCCAGTTTCATGCTCATTCTGCACTCCTGAGTAGAGCCCCTCCCTCTCTGATCACAAGCCCACACCTGGCATCATTTTGAGAGTTTAATGATATGCTGTGCCTGACCCTTGGGCCAAGTTTGAGGGGATGCAGCTGCAGCTGCTAACCAGCCAGAGGAGGGATGGAGAGATCAAGTTCTTCTAAGCACGTTTAAGACAATAACTACTGCCCTAATGCCAGCAGCTGTGGGACTGAGGTCTAGCCTGCCCAACCCATCACAGCTACCAGGAACACCAACATGGACCAATTGTGTCCCTGTGCATTGCTCCACCACCACTATTGTCATCATCCATGTGCCTTCAGAGATCTGAGAGTCTTCCCACACAGCTGGTTCACCAATTCCACTACTAACTTTTAAACAAGTGACTTGGAGGTCCCAAAATCAGCCCTCTAGGACCAACTAGCACTGGGGCCAGTATAAGCTGTTCTGGGGCCTAAAAACAGGCACATTTACCCCACTCTGCCACCGCTGGGGTCTGAAACCTCATTCAGTTAGCATCCAAGTCCCCATGAAAACTTTGCCACAACATCAACTAATAACTACCTTAAATCACTGAGGAAATCACAGTTAATACAGACTCTGTGTACTGCTGAAGAAGTCATACAAAATTATACTATCACAGGCACCCAAAATCAAAACCAATGTATCCTACTCAACCAACAATCTACAAACATCTTCAGGGAAAAATTCTCCCCTATAGAAGCAACTTTAAAAAACTGAAACAAGCTACTGCTACAACAGATGTGTAGATATCAGTAGAATGACACAGGAAACATGAAAAAGCAAGGAAATACGACACCACCAAAGGACCACAACAGTACTCAAGCAATAGATCCCAACCAGAAAGAATTCCTCAAAATGCCAGGTAAATAATTCAAAATACAGATTTTAAAGAAGCTCAATGAGATGTAAGAGAAATCTGAAAACTCATACAAAGACATCAGAAAATCAATTCAGGATATTAATGAGAAATTTACAAAGTTTTTTGAAAGAAAAAAAGCATACATTCTAGAAGTAAAAATTTCATTTAAGGGAATACAAAATACCTCCAAAAGCTTCAATAAGCTTCAACAATAAATTAGACCAAGAGGAAGAAAGAATCTCAGAACTCAAAGATAGGTTTTTAAAATAATCCAGTCAGGCAAAAAAAAAAAAAAAAAAAAAAAAAAAAAAAAAAAAAAAAAAAAAAAAGACAAGAACAGAGACTTTAACATCTTTTACTACATGAAGTGACCAAACTTATTAATTATCGGTATTCCAAAGGAGGAAGAGAGATAACAAAGCTTAGAAAACCTACTTAAGGAAAGTGGATTAAAAACTTCTCAAGTCCAACAGGAGAGTCAGACATGCAAATACAGGAGTCCCACTATTTCCCAGGCAAATACATTGCAAATAGGACTTCACTGTGGCATATTACCTTTAGGAGGCCTAAAGGCAAACTGAAAGAATTTTTAAATTAGCAAGTGAAATGTGTCTAGTTACCTATAAAGGAAGCCCCATCAGAGTAACAGCAGACTTTTTAGCAGAAACCTTATGAACCAGAAGAGAATCCAATGACATTTTCGAAGTACTGAAAACACACACACACACACACACACACACACACAAACAAGTTTTAGCCAAAATATTTATATTCTGCCAGAATAAGCTGCATCAATGAAGGAGAAGTAAAGTATTTCCCAGACAAGCAAATGCAAAGAAAATTTTTCACCAATCAACGGGTCCTACAGGAAATGCTCAAAGGGGTCCTAAACATGGAAACAAAAAGTCAATATTCACCATTACAAAAACACACAAATATAAAACTCACAGTTCTTATAAAACACTCACAGAAAGGAAGAAGATACAGGAATAAAATGGCAACACTACAGAATCTCATAAAACTACAAAGTTCTGCAAAAAGATAAATAAAATTGATATACCACTAGCTAGGCTAACCAAAAACAGAGAAGATCCAAATAAACACAATCTGTAAAGAAAAAAGGGATATTACAACTGACACCACAGAAATACAAAAGATCTTGAGAGACTATTATGAACAAACATATGCTCACAAACTTGGAAACCTAGAGGAAGTGAGTAAATTCCTAGAAACATACAACCTCCCAAGACTGAACCTAAAACAAATAAAACACCTAAACAGACCAAAAATGAGTAGCAAGATTGAATCAATAACGAAATCTAACAACAACAAAAAAAAGCCCAGGACCAGATGGATTCCAGCCAAATTCTACCAAACACACAAGAAACTAATATATATCCTCCTGAAACAACTCCAAAAATTAAGGAGGGGAGAATTCTATCATTTATAATTCATTCTAAGAGGCCAAGTATCACCCTCATGAAAACCAGATAAATACACAACAAAACTACAGATTAATATCACTGAAGAAAATAGATGCAAAAATAGCAAATCAAATACCATAGCACATTAAAAAGATAATACACTGTGATCATGTGGGATTTATCACGGGGATGCAAGGACAGTTCAACATGTGCAAATTAATAAATATGACACATCACATAAACAGAATGAAAGACATCATCTCAATAGATGTAGAAAAAGCATTTGATAAAATTTCACATCTTTTCATGAGAAAAATTCTCAACAAACTAGACATAGAAGGAACATATCTCAGCATAATAAAGACAATAAATGACAGACCCACAGCCAGCATCAAACTTAATGGGGAAAAGTTGAAAGCATTTCCTTTAAAAATTGGAAAAATATAAGGATGCTCACTTTCACCACTCTTATTCAACACAGTACTGTAAGTTCTCACCCCAGATAAATCAAGCAAGGAAACAAAATAAAAGGCACAGAAATTGGAAAAGAGGAAGTAAAATTTATTTGTTTGTTGATGATATTTTCTTATATCTCAAAAACTCTAAAGACTCCACCAAAAAAACTCTTAGATTTAATAAACGAATTCAGAAAAATTTCAGTATAGAAAATAAACATAAAAAAATCAGTAGTGTTTCTATACACCAATAATGATTTAGCCAAGGACAAAACTAAAAAGACAATTTCATTTTACAATGCTACAACACATTAAAATACCTAGGAATGTACTTAATCAAGGAGGTAAATCATTTCTTTGCCAAGCACAGTGGCTAATGCCACTGTGAGAGGCTGTGAGCTCTTTGGAAGGCTGAAGCTGGATGAGTGCTTGAGCTCGAGTTCGAGATCAGCCTGGGCAACATAGGGAGAACCCATTTCTACAGGGCAACATAGGGAGAACCCATTTCTACAAAAATAATTTTAAAAAATAGTCAGGCATGGTGGTGCATGCCTGTGGTCCAGACTACTTGTGAGGCTGAGGTGGGAGGATCACTTGAACCCAGGAAGTCAAGGCTGTAGTGAACTGTGGTCATGCCAGTGTACTTCAGCCTGGATGATAGCATGATATTCTGTCAAAAAACAAAAGAAAAACACAAACAAAACTCTGTAAGGAGAACAACAAAATACTGTTGAGATAAATCATAGATGACACAAACAAATGGAAAATGGCCTGTGCTCATGGATTGGAAAAATAAATATCATTAAAATGACCATATTGCCCTAAGCAATCTGTAGATTCAATACAATTTCTGTTGGATTACCAAAGTTACTTTTTATAGAATTAGAAAAAAATCTAAAATTTATATGGAATCAGAAGAGAGCCCAAATAATCAAAGCAATCCTAAGCAAAAGAACAAAGTTGGAGGCATCATATTACCTGACTTCAAATTATACTACAAGACTAGAGTAGCCAAAACAGCATGGTACCGGTATAAAAATAGACACACAGATCAATGGAACAGAATAGAGAACACAGTAATAAAGCCATACCCCTAAAACCAACTGATCTCCAACAAAGTCAACAAAATAATACACTGATAAAAGAACACCCAACTCAATAAATAGTAGTAGGAAAATTGAATAGCCATAGGTAGAATAATGAAACTGGACCCCTGTCTCCTACCATGTACAAAAGTTAAATCAAGATAAATTGAACACATAAGACCAGAAACTAAAAAAAAAATCTTAGAGGAAAACCTAGGAAAAACTCTTCTGGCCATTGGCAAAGAATATATGGTCAAATCCTCAAAAGCAAATGCAAAGAAACAAAAATAGACAGATAGGACTTAATTAAACTAAAAAGCTTCTACACAGAAAAAAAAACTCAACTGAGTAAACAGAAAACTTACAGGATGGGAAAAAATTATATGCAAACTATGCACCTGAAAAAGGGTTAATACTCAGAATCTATAAGTAACTCAAACAGCTCAACAAGAAAAAGAGTAAGAATAATCCAATTAAAAAGGGAGCGAGGACATGAACATACATTTTTGTAAAGAAGACATACAAGCAACCAAGAAATATATGAAAAAACACTTGACATCACTAATCATCAGAGAAATGCAAATCAAAAGCATAGTGGGATTTTGGGAGGCGGGGTAAGATGGTGGAATAGAAAGCTCCACCATTCCCCACTGCAAAGACATCAAGTTAACAAGTATCTACACGGAAAAAAAAAACCTTCATAATCAAAAAATCAGATGAACACTCATAGTACCTAGTTTTAACTTCATATTACTAAAAGAGGAATTGAGGAGTTAGAAAAATCAGTCCCGAGTCACTGACACCTCTCCTCCCCATCCCCAGGAGTGGCAGCATGGTGCAGAGACCCTATCTGGGTGTTAGGGGAAGGAGAACACAGCAATTGAGAGGCAATGAATTCTGTGCTGTTCTGTTAGGACAAAAGGAAAAACCAGACCAAACTCAGCTGACACCAGCCCATGGAGGGAGCATTTAAACCACGCCTTGCCAGAGGGGAAACAGCAACCCCAGTGGTCTAAACTTGAGTGTCATGACCTCACCACTGAGGGCTGAAGTACTCTTTGCCACTAAGTAAATGTGAAAGGCAATCTAGGCCTTCAGGACTGCAACTTGTAGGTGAGTCCTAGGGCTGAACTGGGCCCAGAGGCAATAGATTGAGGGGCCACGTGACATACTGAGAAATCAGTTAGGGAAGTTAAGGGAGTTCTGGCATTACCCCTTCCCTAACCCCAGACTGCACAACTCCTGCCTCCAAAAAGAAACCCCTTCTTCCCGCTTGAAGAAAAGAGAGGTAAGAGTGGGGAGGACTTTTTCTTGCATCTAGCATAGCAGCTCAGCCACAACAGGATAAGGCAACAGTCAGAGTCCTAAGGCCCCCTCTGCCCCATTCCAGGCCCTAGCTCCTAGAAAACATTTCTAGACATGCTCTGGCCCAGAAGGGATCCCACTGCCTTTGAGAAAAGAAACCCGTCCTGGCAGCATTCATCATCTGCTAACTGAAGAGCCCTTGGGCCCTGAATAACCAACAGCAATACCCAGATACTACATGAAGGGTCTTGGTGAGCCTCGGAGATTTGCTGGCTTCAGGGACCAAAACTGCCACAGGAGGTTAGAGCACCAAGTGGGCTCATGGGGTTCACAATTCCAGGACTTGATTCTTGGATGGCATTTCTGGACCTGCCCTGATCCAGAGGGAGCCCACTGCCCTGAATGGTGAGTCCCAGGCTAGTTAGCATTCACCACCAGCTGACTGTAGAGGCGTTGGGACTTAAGGGAAAATCAGTGGTAGTCTGGCAGTACTTCTATCCAAGGGTGGTGGTGCCTACGGGTTGAGGCTCCCCTGTCTTTGGAAAGGGGAGGGAAGAGGGGAAGGACTGTGTCTTGTAATTTGAGTGCCAGCTCAACTGCAATACAGTAGAACACCAGGTAGCCTTCTAAGGTTTTTTACTGCAGTCGCTGACTCCTGGACAGTACTTCTGGATCCACTCAGGGCCTGGGGGACCTCACCACCCTAAAAGGAAAAATAGGTCTGAATGGCTTGGCCACCTGCTGATTGTAGAACACCAGGGCCTTCAGTAGACATAGGCAGTTTACAGCAAGGGGTTACAGTAGGTCTTGGGCAAGACCCAGTGCTGTACTGGCTTCAGGTCTGACCCAACATAGTCATAGTGGTGGTGGCAGCCACAGGTGTGCTTGTGTCACTCCACCCCCAGATTTAGGTGGCTCAGAGCAGAGAGAGACTCTGTATGTATGGGAAAATATAAGGAAAGAGAACAAGAGTCTCCGCTGGTAATCCAGATATTTCTCCTGGATCTTGTCCAAGACCATCAAGGTGGTACCTCTATGAGTCTCCAAGAACCACAGGATTACTGGGCCTGGGGTGCTCCCTAAAGCAGGAACAGCTTAGATCACGACATTCAAGTTGTGACCCAATTCCTTTAAAATATCTGGAATGCTCTCCTAAGAAAGATGACCAGAAATAAGCCCAGAAAGTGAGGACTACAATAAACACCTAACTCTTCAATACTCAGACACCGAAGAGTGTCTACTAGCATCAACACCATCCAGGACAACATGACATCAACAAAAGAATTAGATAAGGCCCAGTAAACAATCCTGGAGAAACAGAACTATGTGACCTTTTAGACAAAGAATTCAAAATATCAGTGTCAAGGAAGCTAAAAGGAATTCCAAATAACACAGAGAAGAAATTCAGAATTCTATCAGATGTCATTAACAAAGAGATTGAAATAATTAAGAATCAAGCAGAATCTCTGATGCTAAAAAAAATGCAGTTGGCACACTAACAAAAGCATCACAGTCCTTTAATAGCAGAATGGATATAGCAGAAAGAAGAATTCGTGAACTTAAAGACAGGCTATTTAAAAATACAGTCAGAAGAGAAAAAAGAATATAAAGCAATGTAGCATGCTTACGTGATCTAGAAAATAGCCTTAAAAGGGGCAATATAAGATTTATTCACCTTAAAAAGGAGGTAGAGAAAGAGATAGGGGTAGAAAGTTTATTCAAAGGGATAATAACAGATCCCAGATAATAAAAAACAGGGATAACACCAAAACCTAGAGAAATATATCAATATCCAAGTACAAGAAAGTTATAGAATATCAAGCAGATTTAACCAAAAGACTACCTCGAGGCATTTAATAATCAAACTCCCAAAGGTCAAAGATAAAAAAGGATCCTAAGAGCAGCAAAAGAAACAAATAAAATGTAAATGGAGCTCCGGTCCACCTGGCAGCAGACTTTCAGTGGAAACCTTGTAGGCCAGGAGAGAGTGGCACGACATATTTAAAGTGCTGAGGGAAAAAATAAGTTTACCATACAGTAGTATATCCAGGGAAAATACTTTTCAGACCTGAAGAAGAAATAAAGACTTTCCCAGAGAAACAAAACCTGAGGGATTTCATAGATATCAGACCCTATTGATTACAATGTTCATTATTGAGGTTTTGGGCACAATTATAATAGCCCAGTCTTCACAACTCCACAATATATTCATATGAGAAATCTGCACCAGAACCCTCTAAACATATATAAAAAAATAAAAATAAAGACTAAAAAATGTAAAAAAGATTTCAGGACAAATAATATAACTGGATAGATAGATGATAGGTAGATAGAAAAATAAAGATTTCAGGACAAATAATATAACTGTATATTGGCTTGTCTGAGTTTATTCTCTAAATTAAAGACAGCTTTTTGGCTGTTCTTCAGTGAATATGTGCTCTCCTTTATCTAAAGAACAGTGTAATATTTTTAAAAGAATCTGGAAATGATTGAATTAAATCCAATTAAAGCTGAATAACCACAGGAGTTAAAACAAGTGTGCAAGGCACTCAAACTAAAGCTGCAAAATTTTGGTATCCATATACATTTTACTAATTTTTTTATCAAGATATTTTTATAAGAAAAAGTCACTTAATTTTCTCCATTTATAGAATATTTATATATTTATTATATATTTGGAAAATATTGTCCTTAGCCATTATTATGTTGTGATAATTCTGCAATTTTAATGATTATATAACATTTAATATTACAGCTATTCCATAATCATTTATAAATTACCCTATTATTGAGCAACTTATTTATAATTTTAGTATGTCAAATTGTAAATGTCTTCTACAGAACGACATACGTGCATTTTAGATCATTCCTTTTATTTATTTAACAAACATTTGCATAACACTTATTATATGCCAGGCAATATATTACATTCTTTATAAATATTACATTATTTAATCTTCTTAACAATTTTGCAAAATAAACTATAATTATTCCCATTTTACAGGTAAGGAAAATGAGGCACAGACAGGTTAATCATATTTTCAAGGTGATAAAGCTAGTAATTACCTGAACTGAAATTTGATCCAGGATACTCTGGTTCCAAAGCTGATACTCTTAAATGTTACTTTCTGTTATGTCTGTGAAGTATAAATTCCAGAAGAGGATAGGGCCAGAAGTATTAACACTTGGGGATTATTAGAGTATTTTATTTACTTATTTCCAAATTGTATACTGTATCCAGTATACAATTTATTGTATACTGTATCCAGTATACAATTTATTGTATACAATAAATTGTAATATTAGTGTATTTTATTATTAGTGGGGATTATTAATGTATTTTATTCCCTTATTTCCAGCATATGTATACAATTTTATATACCTACAATTGGAGAAGCAAGATGGCAATTTCACTATAACTTCAACAAAATACTTTTTTTCCAATTTGGGAAGAGATATATTATGTCTCATTGTCTTAATTTTAATTTATTTCAATACTATTGGGTTAAGCATTTAAAAACATGTCTATTCATCATTTTTTCTTTCTTTTTAAAATTGTTCCATGCCAATGTATTTATTTCTGCATTTATTCGTTCAACAACTATTCATTTAGTGCTCAATATGTACCAGGCACAGTTCAACGCACTTGAAATAAGTCTTTGAAGAAAATATATAGACTCAATATCCTCAAGAAGCTTATCTTCTACCTGCAGAGATACAAGCAATAAGCAGCAAACATAAGTACAGAGGATAGTACCGATAATAACTCCTATGAAAACTAAGGGAGGAGACCACGGCTCATATTGTCTTATGCACAATTTCTGCCTCCAAAGAAAGAAAAAGTAAAAACTGAAAGGCAGAAATGAAATCCACAAGCAGACAGCCTGGCATGGCACCCTGGACCTGGTAGTTAAAGATCGGTCCCTGACCTAATCGGTTATGTTATCTATAGATTACAGACATTGTATAGAAATGCGTTGTGAAAATCCCTATTCTATTTTGTTCTGATCTAATTACTGGTGCAAGCAGTCCCCAGACAAGTACCCACTGCTTGCTCAATTGATCATGATCCTCTCATGTGCACCGCTTAGAGTTGTAAGCCCTTAAAAGGGACAGGAATTGCTCACTCAGGGAGCTCGGCTCTTGAGACAGGAGTCTTGCCGATGCCCCCCGGCCAAATAAAGCCCTTCCTTCTTTAACTCGGTGTCTGAGGAGTTTTGTCTCCGGCTTGTCCTGCTGCATTTCTTGGTTCCCTGACTGGGAAGCCAGGTGAATGGCAGATGGCCGAGGCAGCTCCTTAGGCGGCTTAAGCCTGGCCTATGGAACATCCCTGCAGGGAACTCTGACCAGCCCCATTGAAGCAGATCCCAAGAGCACTCTGGGGTAGGCATTTGCCCCGGTAGGACACCTCTCCAGAGCAGTGTGTGTCAGGCCCCCATGGAGGATCAACGCAGTGGCTGAACACTGGGCAGGAACGGGCACTTGGAGTCTGGACATCTAAAACTTGGTAAGATTAGTCTTTGAAACTTGCCCACTCCATTTGAGTGAAAGTCTGGCCTGATCACCCATGGCGTGCCTTTATCGGCACTTTGGTTTTAGTTTTGGTTTTGAATTGGTTTGAATTGCTTGACAGGACCGGTCTTAGGAACTTGCCCACTCCATTTGAGTGGAAGCATGGCCTGATCACCTATGGCATGCCTTTATCAGTACTTTGGTTTTGGCTTGGTTTGAATTGCTTGACAGGATTGGTCTTGGGAACTTGCCTACTCCATTTGAGTGGAAGCATGGCCTGATCACCCACTGTGTTCCTGTACTGGAACGCTGGTTTTTGTTTTTGACTTGACTTGGATTGCTTGATACTTTGGTTTTGGTTTTGACCTGGCTTGGATTTCTGGATATTCTGATTGTGATTTTGATTTTGGTTTGGTACAAACTGCAAAAGTGTGTGTGTGTGCCCTTTTTACCCGTTGTTTTTTTTTTTTTTTTTTTTTTTTTTTTGTGGTGTGCGTGTAGTATGAGCGTGGTGTTTTGTCTTGAAGAAGCATGGGTCAGGCACAAATAAGCCCACGCTACTAGAAACTATGTTGAAAATTAAAAAAACAAAAAACAAAAAAAAAACCAAAAAAAACCAGAATTTAAGGGATACTATGCAGTACTATGACACCAGGAAAACTTAAAACTTTGTGTAAGATAGACTGGCCAGCATTAGAGGTAGGTTGACCATTAGAAGGAAGCCTGGACAGGCCCCTTGTTTCAAAGGTAAGGCACAAGGTAACCTGTAAGGCAGGGAACTCAGACCAATTCTCATACATAGACACTTGGTTACAGCTGGTTTTAGACCCCCCGCCCCCAACAAACAGTGGTTGAGAGAACAGCAGCATAAGCAACTGTCGGAGGCAAGTAAAGACCAGCAGAAAGAGAGAAAGGAAAGACACAAAGAGGAAATGAGGCAAAGAGAGAGAAGAAGAGACAGAGAGGAAAAGACAGATAAAGGAGTCAAAGAGAGAGAGAGAAAGAAGGAGAGAGGCTGACAGAAGAAGAGACAGAGGCAAAAGGAAAGTCAAAGAGAGACAAAAAGAAAGAAAGAGAGAGATACACAAGTAGTTAAGAAAAAAAAAAGTGTACCCTATTCCTTTAAAAGCCAAGGTAAATTTAAAACCTATAGTTGATAACTGAAGGTGTTGTCCTTACCCCTGTAAGACTCCAATACCACTTTGTTGTCAGTGAAAACAAGGGTGTTTCCCGAAAACACTGAGGCCTTCCTATCAAAAATCCTTAACCCAGTAACCCACAGATGTCCCAAATGCATTCTAGCGGCAACTGCTTTGCTAACAACAACAACAACAAAGTAAAAAAAAAAAAAAAAAATAACTTTTACAGGAAACCTCATTGTAAGCACCCCTCACCAGTTCAGAAGTATCCTAAGGGGGAAAAAAAAGAAAAAAAGGGGGGAAAAAAAAGAAGGGGTGGAATTTATATAAAAACAGTATTATATTGTAAATTCTTGTCCTGAAATAAATTAACTTGTTGTTTAAAGAAAGAAATAATTGTAATAATTCAGAAAGTTAAGGCATGTCAAAGAATTGTCTGTGAAAGTCATGAAAGAGAAAAATGTTATAAAAAAGAATGCATGCAAAAAATTGTATAATTTGAAAGTAACTAGGCCTCCTGAATGTAAAACTATTGAAAAAAAAAAACAGTTTATGTTCAAGATGTATAAGAAAAGTAAAATATACCTTTGGTAAAAGGATTATAAGGAAGCATAAGAATGTACATTTTTGCCTACATTAAAAATACTATAAACACCTCTACGCATGTAAACTAGAAAACCTAGAAGAAATGGATAATTTCCTGGACACTTACACTCTTCCAAGACTAAACCAGGAAGAAGTTCAATCCCTGAATAGACCAATAGCAGGTTCTGAAATTGAGGCAATAATTAATAGCCTACCAACCAAAAAAAGTCCAGAACTAGACGGATTCACAGCGGAATTCTACCAGAGGTATAAGGAGGAGTTGGTACCATTCTTTCTGAAACTATTCCAATCAATAGAAAAAGAAGGAATCCTCCCTAACTCATTTTATGAGGCCAATATCATCTTGATACCAAAGCCTGACAGAGATACAACAAAAAAAAGAGAAGTTTAGACCAATATTCCTGATGAACATAGATGCAAAAATCCTCAATAAAATACTGGCAAACCGAATCCAGCAGCACATCAAAAAGCATATCCACCATGATCAAGTGGGCTTCATCCCTGGGATGCAAGGCTGGTTCAACATATGCAAATCAATAAACGTAATCCAGCATATAAACAGAACCAAAGACAAAAACCACATGATTATCTCAATAGATGCAGAAAAGGCCTTGGACAAAATTCAACAGCCCTTGATGCTAAAAACTCTCAATAAATTCGGTATTGATGGAACGTATCTCAAAATAATAAGGGCTATTTATGACAAACCCACAGCCAATATCATACCGAATAGGCAAAAACTGGAAGCATTCCCTTTGAAAACTGGCACAAGACAGGGATGCCCTCTCTCACTACTCCTATTCAACATAGTGTTGGAAGTTCTGGCTAGGGCAGTCAGGTAAGAGAAAGAAATAGAGGGTATTCAGTTAGGAAAAGAAGAAGTCAAATTGTCCCTGTTTGCCGATGACATGATTGTATATTTAGAAAACCCCATCGTCTCAGCCCAAAATCTCCTTAAGCTGATAAGCAACTTCAGCAAAGTCTCAGGATACAAAATCAATGTGCAAAAATCACAAGCATTCTTATACACCAGTAACAGACAAACAGAGAGCCAAATCATGAATGAACTCCCATTCACAACAACTTCAAAGAGAATAAAATACCTAGGAATCCAACTTACAAAGGATGTAAAGGACCTTTTCAAGGAGAACTACAAACCACTGCTCAGCGAAATAAAAGAGGACACAAACAAATGGAAGAACATACCATGCTCATGGATAGGAAGAATCAATATTGTGAAAATGGCCATACTGCCCATTTATAGATTCAATGCCATCCCCATTAAGCTACCAATGACTTTCTTTCACAGAATTGGAAAAAACTGCTTTAAAGTTCATATGGAACCAAAAGAGACCCTGCATTGCCAACACAATCCTAAGCCAAAAGAACAAAGCTGGAGGCATCACGCTACCTGACTTCAAACTATACTACAAGGCTACAGTAACCAAAACAGCATGGTACTGGTACCAAAACAGAGATATAGACCAATGGAACAGAACAGAGCCCTCAGAAATAATATCACACATCTACAGCCATCTGATCTTTGACAAACCTGACAAAAACAAGAAATGGGGAAAGGATTCCCTATTTAATAAACGGTACTAGGAAAATTGGCTAACTATACTTAGAAAGCTAAAACTGGATCCTTTCCTTACTCCTTATACAAAAATTAATTCAAGATGGATTACAGACTTAAATGTTAGACCTAAAACCATAAAAACCCTAGAAGAAAACCTAGGTTATACCATTCAGGACATAGGCATGGGCAAGAACTTCATGTCTAAAACACCAAAAGCAATGGCAACAAAAGCCAAAATTGACAAATGGGATCTAATTAAACTAAAGAGCTTCTGCACAGCAAAAGAAACTATCATCAGAGTGAACAGACAACCTACAGAATGGGAGAAAATTTTTGCAATCTACTCATCTGACAAAGGGCTAATATCCAGAACCTATAAAGAACTCAATCAAATTTACAAGAAAAAAACAAACAACCCCATCAAAAAGTGGGCAAAGGATATGAACAGACACTTCTCAAAAGAAGACATTCATACAGCCAACAGACACATGAAAAAATGCTCATCGTCACTCACCATCAGAGAAATGCAAATCAAAACCACAATGAGATACCATCTCACACCAGTTAGAATGGCAATCATTAAAAAATCAGGAAACAACAGGTGCTGGAGAGGATGTGGAGAAATAGGAACACTTTTACACTGTTGGTGGGACTGAAAACTAGTTCAACCATTGTGGAAAATAGTGTGGCGATTCCTAAGGATCTAGAAGTAGAAATACCATTTGACCCAGCCATCCCATTACTGGGGATATACCCAAAGGATTATAAGTCATGCTGCTATAAAGACACATGCACACATATGTTTATTGCAGCACTATTCACAATAGCAAAGACTTAGAATCAACCCAAATGTCCATCAGTGACAGACTGGATTAAGAAAATGTGGCACATATACACCATGGAATACTATGCAGCCATAACAAAGGATGAGTTTGTGTCCTTTGTAGGTACATGGAAGCAACTGGAAACCATCATTCTCAGCAAACTATCGCAAGAACAGAAAACCAAATACCGCACGTTCTCACTCATAGGTGGGAATTGAATAATGAGATCACTTGGACACAGGAAGGGGAACATCACACACCGGGTCCTATTGTGGCATGGCGGGGAGGCGGGAGGGATAGCATTAGGAGATATACCTAATATAATTAATGACGAGTTAATGGGTGTAGCACACCAACATAGCACACGTATACATATGTAACAAACCTGCACTTTGTGCACATGTACCCTGGAACTTAAAGTATAAAAAAAAAGAAAAAAAGCTGGAGGCATCATTCTAAAAAAAAAATAATAAATAAATAAATTTTTAGAAGTTAAAAACAATTATTGTTTTGAAGGTTTAAGCAAGTTTTAAAACGTTAATTGTAAAAAAATTCTGTGTATAAACATATTAGCTAAAGTTAAAGAAGTATCATCCAGTTTTTCTGTGAACTGGACATTAAAGTAAAAGCATAACACGTTTTCCTTAAAGCACGAACCTGCACTTTAGCAAAAATTATAAAAGGTTAAAAAGTGTCTACAAAATCTTACCTTATAGTCAAACATTAAAAATTAGATAAATATATCTACAAGGTTTTATTCAAATTAGGTTTAACATTAATACCACACTAATATAAAATTTAGATTATCTGATATAAAAATCATATGAGAAATTGTTAACTGTAAAATGATATTTAGCTTTCTTTGGTTTAAAAACTAATAAAAGTAGGTGCTAAAGGAAATTTCTCAGTAAAAAGGCACTAAGGACTATCAAGTCCACTGCCAAGGTCCCCACATTTAAAACAAAAGGTCAATTTCTTAAAATTTATATACTTGGTTTGTCTTCCGCTTTCCTTTCTCTCAAAAACTAAAAGTCTTTTAGCACATGTACCACCCCTAGAATTTCCGATAAACCAGCACCAGCTTGAAGATCACGTTCTCATCAAAGGGTGGAAAGAAGAAAAACTCAAGCTAGCCTGGGAAGGACCCTACCTTGTTCTGCTAACCACCAAGACTGCTGTTTGTACAGGAAAAAAAGAAAAAAAAAAAAAAAAAAAAAGGATGGACTTATCACACCCAAGTCAAGAAAGTGCCATCCCCTCCAGAGTCATGCACCATAGTCCCAGGGGAAAACCCTACCAAACTAAAGCTAAGAAAAATTTAATTCTTTTATCTATTCTATTACTCTTTCTTCTTTCCTCGTTCTATTGCTGACCATCTGGTTATTAACATATCGAAGTCAATTTTGCCTCAAGCTATTGCATTTAATGCTTTCCTTGTTATACCCTGTAAGGACTTGCCAAGTCAAAGATAGCTTTCTACTTCAGAAAAGTACTTCTGTCCCTCCTGACTCTCCTCAGACTGGGCATTAGTAAACTAGGACCATTTAATCCTGGGAGATTTTGATAAATACCCCTGTGCCAACCAGGAGTCTTGCCCCCCGATGTAGAGCTTTCATGTCATAGTTAGTCCAATGTTCTGTGGACCACTAAAGAGCAAGGATGGACTGCCCCAACCGGTTTTTGTAATTTCCTAAAATCATACATTCATTTTACTAGAGGATCATAGAAGTTAAAGACTTAAAACAAACTTTAGCAGTTAAGACAGGATACCATGATGCAAATGCCTGGTGAAAATGGATCAAGTATTCCATCTGCACATTAAACAAAAGCAATTGTTATGCTTGTGCACATGGCAGGCCAGAGGCCCAGATTGTCCCCTTTCCACTAAGGTGGTTCTGCAGTCGACCAGGTGTGGGCTGCATGGTAGCTGTTTTCCAGGATTCTACAGCACGGAGTAATAAGTCATGCCAAGCTCTCTGTTATATCCCAAAGTCCAGCACCCTGCGGGTCAGCCCCCGAGGGCCATCCAGCCTCTAGCTCCCAACATTAAGTTCACTTCATGTCTCTCATGACAGAGAGGAAACTTAGCGTTCCTTGGAGACCTGAAAGGATGCAGTGACCTTAAGAATTTTCAAGAGCTTATCAATCAGTCAGCCCTTGTTCATCCCTGAGTGGATGTGTGGTGGTATTGTGGTGGACCTTTAGTAGGCACTCTGCCGAATAACTGGAGTGGCACTTGGACTTTAGTCCAATTGGCTATCCCTTTCACCCTGGCATTTCATTAACCAGAAGGAAAAAAATAAGACATCGTAAAGTGAGAGAAGCCCCTTATGGGTCTTTCAACTCTCATGTCTATTTAGACACAACTGGAGTCCCACTAGGAATACCAGATCAATTTACAGCTTGAAATCAAAGAGCTGCAGGATTTGAGTCAATATTTTGGTAGGTAACAGTTAATAAAAATGTAGATTAGATAAACTACATCTATTACAACCAACAGCAACGAGCTTTTCATGAATTAAAAGGAAAACTCATGTCGGCCCCAGTCCTGAGGCTACCTGACCTGACAAAACTCTTTACACTCTATGTGTCAGAAAGAGAAAAAAAGGCAGTTGGAGTTTTAACCCAGACTGTGGGGCCCTGGCCAAGGCCAGTGGCCTATCTCTCAAAACAATTAGACAGGGTTTCCAAAGGCTGGCCCCCAGGTCTAAGGACCCTAGCAGCAATGGCCCTGTTAGCACAAGAAGCAGATAAACTAACCCTTAGGCAAAACCTGAATATAAAGGCCCCCCATGCTGTGGTAACTTTAATGACTACCAAAGGACATCATTGGTTAACAAGTGCTAGATTAACCAAGTACCAAAGCTTGCCATGTGAAAATCCCCACATAACCATTGAAGTTTGCCACTCCCTAAACCCCACCACTTTGCTTCCAGTATCAGAGAGCCCAGTTGAACATAACTGTGTAGAGGTTTTGGACTCAGTTTATTCTAGCAGGCCCAACCTCCAAGACCATCCTTAAACATCAGTAGACTGTGAGTGGTACATGGATGGGAGCAGCTTCGCCAGTCCCTTCAAAGTGACTCAGAAGAAGATGACAAGCCCTGCTCCAGTCACATCCGGAAGCTGACTGGTCCACTCACGGCCCAAGCATGAGGAGACTCATCGCGGGACTCATTTTCCTTAAAATTTGGAATTTTGCAGTAAGGACTTCGACTGACCTTCCTCAGACTGAGGACTATTCTCAGTGTATACATCAAGTTACTGAGGTAGGACAAAAGGTTGCTACAGTCCTATTATTTTATGGTTATTATAAGTGTACTGGAACTGTAAAAATAACTTGCTTGTATAACGTTATTCTACGCAAGGTATGTAGCCCATGAAATGACCAACCTGATGTGTGTTATGACCCATCTGAGCCTCCCATGACCACAGTTTTTAAAATAAGATTAAGGACTGAGGACAGGTGGGAGCTCATAAATGATATGAGCTAAAGTGTTAGCCATAACAGAAGACAAAGAGGTGCCCAAACAAGTTACCTTAAAATTTGATGCCTGTGCTGTCATTAATAGTAATAAGTAAGATGTGGTTCTCTTAATTAGAAAAGAGACTATATGGCAGAAAATAAATACATCTGTCATAAATTAAGACCGTGTGGAAATAAATGTAAATACTAGTCTTGTGTCATTTAGGCCACTTGGATTAAAAAAAAGTGAAAAGGATCCAGTCCACCTTCAGAAAGGAAAAAATGGCCTTTCCTGTACTAAAGGACAATGTAACCCATTAGAGCTAGTAATAATCAATTCCCTTGATCCTTGCTGGAAAAAAGAGGAGCATGTGACCTTAGGAATCGATGGGGCCAGACTGGATCCTCGAGTAAATATTTTGGTTCGAGGAGAAGTTTACAAAAGCTCTCCTGAGCCAGTGTTTCAAACTTTCTATGATGAACTAAATGTGCCAGTACCAGAAATTCCAGGAAAAGCAAGAAATTTGTTTTTGCAATCAGCCAAGCATGTAGTCCAGTCTCTCAATGTCGCTTCATGTTATGTATGTGGAGGAACTGTAGTAGGAGATCAATGGCCATGGGAAGCCAGAGAATTAGTACCTACAGACCCAGTTCCTGATGAATTCCTGGCTCAAAAGAATGACCCTGATAATTTCTGGGTCCTAAAAGCCTCAATTATTGGACAATATTGCATAGCTAGAGAAGGAAAAGAATTCACTCACCCAGTAGGATGACTTAGTTGTCTGAGACAGAAGTTGTATAATGGTACCAAAAAAACAGTCACTTGCTGGAGTTCAAATCACACAGAAAGAAATCCATTTAGTAAATTCCCAAAGTTGCAAACTGTGTGGACCCACTCGGAGTCCCACTGGTACTGGACAGTCCCCACTGGATTATACTGGATATGTGGACGTAGAACTTATGCCAAATTACCTGACCAGTGGGCAGGTAGTTGTGTTATTGGCACTATTAAACCATCTTTCTTCCTACTGCCCATAAAAACAGGCAAATTCCTGTGCTTCCCTGTCTGTGCTTCCCGCGAAAAGAGAAGCATAGTTATAGGCAATTGATAAAATGATAAACGGCACCCTGAGAGAATCATACAATATTATAGGCCTGCTACTTAGGCACAAGACGGCTCATGGGGATACCAGACCCCCATTTACATGATCAACCGAATCATACGGTTACAAGCTGCCTTAAAAATAATCACTAATAAAGCCAGCAGAGTTTTGTCTATTCTGGTCTGGCAAGAAAGTCAGATAAGAAATGCTATCTATCAAAATAGATTAGCTCTCAACTACTTGGTAGCAGCTGAAGGAGACGTCTGTAAGAAATTTAACCTTACTAATTGCTGCCTACACATAGATAATCAAGGGCAAGTAGTTGAAGACATAGTTAGAGATATGAGAAAACTGGCACATGTGACTGTGCAAGTGTGGCATGGATTTCATCCTGGGGCCATGCTTGGAAAATGGTTCCCAGCGCTAGGAGGATTTAAAACTCTTATAATAAGAGTTATAATAGTAACAGGAACCTGCTTACTCCCTTGTTTGCTACCTGTACTTCTTCAAATGATAAAAAGCCTCATCGCTACCTTAGTTCACCAAAGTGCTTCAGCACAAGTGTACTATGTGAATCACTATCGATCTGTCTTGCTAGAAGACATGGGTAGTAAAAATGAAAGTGAGAACTTCCACTATTGAGTGAGTGTCTCAAAGGGGGGGAATAAGGGAGGAGACCATCCTTCATATTGTCTTATGCCCAATTTCTGCCTCCAAAGAAAGAAAAAGTAAAAACTAAAAGGCAGAAATGAAATCCACAAGCAGACAGCCTGGTGCCACACTCTGGGCCTGGTAGTTAAAGATCGACCCCTGACCTAATCGGTTATGTTATCTATAGATTACAGACATTGTATAGAAATGCGTTGTGAAAATCCCTATCCTGTTTTGTTCTGATCTAATTACTGGTGCATGCAGCCCCAAGTCACGTACCCCCTGCTTGCTCAATTGATCATGACCCTCTCATGCGCACCCCCTTATAGTTGTGAGCCCTTAAAAGGGACAGGAATTGCTCACTTGGGGAGCTCGGCTCTTGAGACAGGAGTCTTGCTGATGCCCCCGGCCAAATAAACCCCTTCTTTCTTTAACTTGGTGTCTGAGGAGTTTTGTCTGCAGCTCGTCCTGCTATAGAACAACAACAAAAAATTCCAGGTAAGACGATTGAGAGTGGTAGAGCTGCTGCTCACAACTGTAAACAGGATGATAAAAGTAGGCTTCATTGAGAAAATGGCATTTGAGCAAAAGCTTGGAGGTGAGAAAGTTGGCCATCGGCGCTTCAAGGGGAAGAAATTTCTAGGCAGAGGGAACATCCAGTGCAAAGGTTCTAAGGAGGATACTATCCGGTGTGTTCAAGGAACAGCAAAGAAGGCTGTCTGGATATAGCTAAGTATACAAGTACAGTAGTCAAGGCGTTGAGATTGGGAGGTATCAGGCAGTGGAGATACTAGCTAGGTCATGTGGAGTTTGTAAGCTATTGTGAAGACTTTGGCTTTTATTTGAAGTGTGAAGGCAAGACTTTTGAGATTGTTGAGCAGAAGTGTGACATAACCCACTTTTAAAAGGGTCACTCTGGACACTGTACTGACAACAAATTATAGGACACAAAGCTAAAAGCAAGAGAACACTTCAGAGGCTATTTTAATAATTCAAGGAGAGACGATAAAACTTAGTGAGTGTGTAGTAATACAGGTGGTGAAGAATTCTGGATATTTTCAGAAGGTAGGAACAAAGAGATTTCATGATTGGATGATGAGTGAGAAGAAAAAGACTAGTCTGTGATGAACCCATGTTTCTTGGTTTAAACAACTGGAAGGATTTCTTTCCTTGTTTCAACTAGAATGTATTTTAAAAATATTTTTGTAAAAGTTATTTATATATAAATAATTTAAATCCATCTATGTCATATACATTACAAAAGTTTTTTCAGTTTAATTTTGTTAATTCTGTTTGTGACACACAGTTTTAATTTTGTATATTTATAGGCAACCGTAATATTTTCCTTTCAGTTTTCTGTCTTGGCTTTCATTGTTGTGCAAATATAAACATTTGCCTAGATTTTCTTCCATTTTTTTTTTTTTGTTTACCAGTATACATTTATTACTTTACCATATCTAAAATTAATCTTGATATAATGCATATCGAAGTCTTTTTCACTTGCCATTTATTCCGGCATCATTTTCTGTAATGCTATTCTTATCTACAAAATTCTATTTTGGAATTTTCCATTTATTCCATTATATTCTTCCTCAAGTATCAAATATCTTTATTGTTGTTTTGGAATATTACTGTTTCATAAAGCTGTAAACAACATTCATTATTCAGACCATTTGGCTCATCTTATTATTTGTAATTCCAAATTGATTAGGAAGAACCATGCAATATCTACCTTAGATTTTGACTGGAGTCATGTGAATCTTGTAGGTGCATTTAACAAGAGTTGCTATTGCTACAACATTGAATCTTCTACTCCCTTGATAATTTTTTGAATATTTGCAGAATTCTCTTCATCATCAAAGTTTTAAAATAAAATTTATAAGAATAGGCCTAAATGTTTGTTTTTTTAGTTCTTTTAGTTCCCAGTTTTTGGTTCATCCTTTCCATTTGAGATCTGTGTCTTCTTTTCCTCAGTTGAAGGGGAATTTTTTTCATTACGTCTGCAGTTAGTTCTTCTGTTGTGTCTCCTCTTCAGCAACATTAGGTATCCACAATATTGCATTTCAGTTATTTCACCCTAAGACCCTATTTTCTCTATTTTTGTATCTCCTTATTCCATAAGTTATCAATAAATGTATTTTCTATATTATTGGTCAAATCTATTATTTACTACTTTGATGTTGATACCAAATAACTTTAGTTGTTTGTTTTTTTTTTTAACTCAGTCAACTTTCTTTTAACAGCAATCAGTTGTCTCATCATCTCACTCTTCATCAGTTCTTATATGGATTTTTGTTTTCTTAAATACCATTGAGAACACTGAGCAATGCTTTATGGAACTTTCTTCTGTTTCCTGTTATAAATCTTTTAAAAAGTCAACCATATTTCTAAATCTTGATTGTTATGCTTTTTCTTCTTGCATTGCTATGCTGCATTAGGCCTCATTTTGTTGTTGTTTTGTTGTGTTTTTCCTGTTCACTTCTGCTTAAATGATGAAAGTGGCAGCTGACCTGGCATTTGCCCATGTACACAGAGGGTGGATTATCCTTGGTTCTTTTTACTGTCCACATGAATGGAACTAAATTTCTCTTTCTCATCTTGAGCTTACAGGTTGTTTTATATGCAAATATTTTAGCTAAATTTCTGATGTCTGGCCAAGATTTACAATGTGTGCCGCCTCTGGACTGAGAAGGAAATTCTCTTGTATTTATGATACCATAGGGAGAAAACTTTATCCCTGGATAATATAAATTCTTTACATTTAAATCCCAGGAAGAAAGCATGCACTGTAACTTCTAGACATCTCTATTTATACTCCAACTTTACATTTAGAAGGTTTTAATAAGGCAACTAGGGAACAACAACCCCTGTTACAATGATGCAAAACTCCTGGCCCCTTTACAGCCTGGCCTTAGTAGACTACAAATATAATTTCCATTCTTATGTGTAGTGGAGGCTTTGTATCTTCAAAATAATAGTCAGGGCTTGGGGGGCTAGGGAAGGGATAGCATTAGGAGAAATACCTAATGTAGATGACAGGTTGATGGGTGCAGCAAACCACCATCGTATGTGTATACCTATGTAACAAACCTGCACGTTCTGCATGTGTATCCCAGAACTTAAATTATAATTAAAAAATAGAACAAATTGAAACAACATTGAATAAATAAATGAATACATAAACTAACCTAAAGGAAATAAGCAAAAATATCAGCATATTAGGTCAATGGTTTAATTATAGATTATAATAATTGTGTATTATATAAGTATAGTTATAGATTATAGATAATAGATTTTATATATATATATATATATAGATGGTTGTTTTTTTTTTCTTTTTTTTGTGAGACCATGTCCTGCTCTGTTGCTCAGGCTAGAGTGCGGTGGCACAATTATGGCTCACTGCAGCCTCGACCTCCAGGCTCAAGTGATTTTCCCACCTCAGCTTCCTTAGCAGCTGGGACTACAGAAATACACACCATCATGCATAGCTAATTTTTAAAATTTTTTGTAGAGATGGGATTTCGCATTGTTGCCCAGGTTGGTCTCAAACTCCTGGCTTCAAGTGATCCTCCCAACTTGGCCTCCGAAAATGCTGGGATTACAGGTATGAGCCACCATGCTTGGCCAATTTACATACTTATAATTTAAGTTTTATATTTATACTATAATTAGTATATTAACTTACACTTATATTTGATATACATTTTAATACCTATCAAGTCAATTATTTGCATTATCTGTCCTAAGAAGTACCTTCTTGACATCAAGTTCCCTAAGATGTGAATTTTAATCAGCATGCTACTTGAATTTTTATCAGAATCATAGAGTAAAAATTGCTCTGTAAGAGTGTTTTATAGAAACTCTAGAAAAATCCAGCAAAATATGCCTACTCCACAACCGTATATGCTGTTCTAATGACCAGATAATGGAGTCCCCAAATACAGTAGCCCTTTACCATTAAAAGTATGAGATGTTTTGGAAAAGAGAGAGTGATGAGAAGCAATAATAATAATAATAATAATAACAAATACTGAGATTAGTTGAAGATTGAAAATCTTACAGCTCTGGTCCTTCAAGGCATGATCCCTCCCCACTATGTACTTTCATAGGGAATGATGTTGCTAATGTTCCTGCCGAAAATGTTCAGATATTTTGGTGTTTTTGTAAGTATCTCAATCAAAGGCATGGAACAATACAATTACTCCTAGATTTTTGCCATTTTAGTGACATCTGATTTACTGACTTTTCAGGAACTAAATAATATCACAACAAAAGTTATAAAATGACTTCCCAACTCTCTTCTATTGATACAGTCCTCATCTAAATGTATATTATTATCCTTTATTATTTTTATTTTTACTCTCCACAGGTTTTTGTGTACTATGTTCAACATTGACAAGAAGATAACTGGGAAATAAATATATATAAATACAGCAACATAAAGAGAAATAAAGAGGAAGCACCACAGTCAACTAAAAAAAAGAGATTCCCAACAATCTACACACCCATTTCTATAGACTCTCAGCTGATGCTTACTGTTTGGACAACTCATACATGCAGATTGACAGATGACCAACTTATAAAAGAGATTTTTAATAGTTCTTAATGATTTCACAGGGTGTTGTCAATGGAAATATAGATTTTTCTACAGCAAACATGTACATCTATACCATGTGGAACAAGGATAGTGGGAAAACCTCTGTGAGGATGTAGAACTGAGAAGAGCATATTAAATGTGATAAGAAAAACACTTCTAGAGCATATCGCCTTCAAGAAAATGGTGCCCAGTCAGGATTGTGTTACATTTTAATAGGAATGGAGATATTTGTGATATACTGACAAACCAAGACATGTGACTATAAAACGGCAATGTAAAGTGTCAGCTTCTCCTCGCGCTGTTATAGTAAACATCTGAGAACCTCACTCCTGTCAGTGTATTCTTGGGGTTGAATCTCAAGTGATCCATAGGATCTTAGATACAGCAGATTAAAGTGGGCTTTTCTGTCTTCCTAAGTAAACAGCAATGAAGTTGAGAGAAAGAAGATATTGCTGGAAGTCACGATAAAGTCTATCTTCTGTCACCATATGTTTTCTTAGAGAGTTTTAGACATTGACACTCATCTAAAAAATTGTGGAAAAGGACTCTCACCACTCTGTTAATATGTATGTATATGAAAGAAATTACTGGTAAACTTCTATGGCAGGCATAGGTGTTACTTGTTTTTTATCTTTATTGTGTCTATGAAATGATTGTGTGTGTTTTTTCTTTAATTAGACAATGAGATTCCCAAATAAATTCTATGAAAGCCAAAAAAAACCCTTTAAACCTTTTTGAGATTCTAATATTTATGTAAAATAGAGTCTGAAATACACAATAAACAGATATTTGAATACATGAATTCTTAAACCATTACTTAACAAAGCAATATTTTCAAGTTTAAAAGATAACACGTTGAAATCAAAATTTAATTTTCTTACCTTTCTGGATATGTAAGTGATTTTAACATGAGACTCTGGATCTTGTATGTGCATGTGGAACACTCCATATTTGAGCTCTGGAAATACGTCAAACCAATGCTTGAAATATTTGCAAAGTCATTGTAAAATTGAGCAAGAATCTTGATTTCTTGAAGTTTACAAAGTGGTTTGTTCTTTCTAGAGAGAAAATCTGATACACTTAGCATATTAATAATTTGAAACATAATTCAATTCTAAAATCAATATAATCCTAATAAGGGAGGCCACAGAGAACAATACTATGGGGAGAAGGCCAAACAAAATATTATTGGATATTTATTAAAATAATTAAAACTAATTTATAACAGAACAAAATAATAAATGCAAAATAATAATAAATGCATTCCCTCATAGAACTATTTTGAAAATGCTTCTTTTGGGAAAAAGTGACATGTCTTTCTGAGTAGATGTCTAGATTGTACATTTGACTAGAATTAGAGAAGTCATCCTATATGTGTTTTTTAGACCCTTTAACAACTATCGTAGTTCCTTAAATAGACTAGATGATTAAAAGATAACTTAAAAATATTTTATCAAATATTTTTGATCTAGAACAATAACTTATAAAGGCCTGAGATTCAAAACAGAAATACAGTGTTTAATAAGTACAATTTTCTGTGCATTTACAATATAATTAAGCTTTACAAACTTAACCTTATTTAACTACCTGAAAGACTCTTTTATTAGGTACTATGAGTATTACCATTTTACAGATAAGAAAACTGAACATTAGAGCATATAAAAGTCTTTCCCAAAGCCACACAGCTAATAACGCTCCTCACTGCTCTGCTCAATTTCTCATCCCTATGTGCCAGAAATGTGGGTCCCTGGACTCATTTATCTCAATATGGGCTTTCGTGACCCCAAGAGGAACTCCGGCTACTCTATTGCACTTTTTCTCACTAGACAAAACTGATGGCAAAGGGGAGAAAAAGAAGGAGAAGGAGGAAGGAGAGGTGTAGGAGGAGGAGATGAAGGAATAGGAAGAAAAGAAGGTGGAGGTGGAGGAGAAGAAGGAGGAGAAAGGGAAGGGACTAAAGAAGAGGACAGAAGTGAAGGAAACAAAAGTTCTTTTAAAAATCAGTTTAAGGAAGTTTCTCTTTTGAGTCAAGAACAACTTGGTTAATCAAAGGTGACAATCACACAGAGAACAGCTGAAGAGCAATCAGTGGGGCACCCAGCACTCCCTGCCATCTCATATTTTTTTCTGCTCTCTTTTTGATTCCTTGCAGCAGCTAGACACCAAAAAGAGGACATGATCATTCTGCTGAAAGTCCATCTCTGCTACCTCCTGGCAGGGTTACCACTTTCTATTTCACAGACTACAATGTCATTAGATGTATCACTAATGTCTTTCCATGAACGTATCTAAATTTTTCAGAGATAATTCAAATTCAGCATATCCAGACAGGAATGTGTTATCTTCCCATACAAACTCACACCCACAGCAGTGGTTTCAATTACCAACAGTTTGCTCATGACTACAAAATCTCTACATTCAGCTAAGGCCTGTATGCTAAGTTTTAGTTACATGTATCCACTGTCATTCACCATGTCCATTTGGATATCATAAGGATGCCTGAAGTTCACTAGGTTCAAATCTAAATGACTTATCTTCTCCAACACTTTCTCCAACAAAAAAACAAAAACAAAAACAACAAAAAAAACCCCTAAAACTAAAACTTACATTGTCTCAGAGTATTAAATGGCACCACCACCTATTACCCAAGTCAAATAAATAGGATTCACCCTTGATAGCACCCTTCTTTCAACCTCCACATTCAATCTATCAGACATTTCTATTGACTTTACCTCTGAAATATCAAAACCGATTTGAATCCCTCATTTTTCCATTTCAACGATAAACCTTCAAGCCCAGCACACCATTGTGTCATGTCTATATTCCTGCAACAGCATCTTGCTTTTTATCTCTCCAATCCACTGTGGTTAAATTGTTTTTCCAAAAGAAAAATCCAACTGTGGCCTCAACCTGACCACCACAACTAAAATACTTCAGTGGTTTTCATGTGCCCAGTGAACAAAATATAAATTCTGGAACATGGCCTATGAGTTCTAATTTCTATGATATATCTAAGTGTTCTCTAGATTTCTCCTTTCTCTCTTGCTTTCCCAGTCTCTATTCTATTCTTTTTTTTTTTTTTTTTTTTTGAGATGGAGTCTCGCTCTGTCACCCAGGCTGGAGTGCAGTGGCGCAAACTCGGCTCACTGCAACTCCCAGGTTCAAGCGATTCTCCTGCCTCAGCCCCTGAGCAGCTGGGACTACAGGTGCCTCCCACCACACCCAGCTAATTTTTGTATTTTTAGTAGAGACAGGGTTCACCATATTGGCCAGGATGGCCTCAAACTCCTGACCTTGTGATCTACCCACTTTGGACTACCACAGTGCTGAGGTTACAAGCGTGAGCCACCACGCCTGGCCCCAACCTCTATTCTTAAACATACTAAATGGCCTTCAGCTCCTGAAGTCGGTCATGCTTCTCTATGCTTCAGATTTTCTGTATTTATTGGTCCTTCTGCCTGGAATGCAGAAGGGCAATGACTCCTGTTCACCATTTAGGACTCGACCAATATAAGCATCAATAGAGAAACTTTTAGTCACCCCACTAATTTACATCCCCTATTTTAATTTTCTATATACACTATAATTTATGTCAAGACATTTTTTCATGAACAGATTTTACTTATAGAATTTTATAATTATTTGACTATCCTTATATGTCTCATTATGCTACGGGCTTAATGAAGGTAAGACTATGACTGATTTTCTCACCACAGTATCCCCAGCAATTCACACAGTGCCTGGCTCAGTGTAGATGCTCATTAAAAATTCTTTGAATAGTAGAATGATGAGCATCATTGTTTTATTTTTATTATTATTTAAAAATCTATCTGCTACAGACATCTAATTTATATAACAGCAGACATCTAATTTGTCCAGAATTGTATCCCCTATTCCTAGCACAGATCCTGGTCTATAGAAGAACTCAATAATTTGTGATGAATGGATTAAATTGGATTCTCTCCATGTACCTTTTAGCTCAGTATAGAATAGCATTATACTTTTAAAATAGTCACAAAGCTCAAAACTTGAAGTCACTCTAGATTGGTTTCTTTCCTTAATGTTCACTTATTCAATTAACCATGCAAACACACAACACGTCTGTTCTACAGCCCCAAAACCTCTAGAATCCCCCTTAGCCTGTTTTTTTATTCCCACTGACTTGGATCCAGGCTCACATTATCTTTCATATGAATTATCAAAGTAACTACTTCTGTAGCCTCCTATCTCATGTCTTGTTCCCTCTAATCTCTGCATTACTCATATGTCTGAGCCTGAGAATATCCAATATTAATATTTCCCATTTAGCATCCTATACTGGCATATTAATATGCCTGGTCCAATGAATCATTAGTATCACAGAAAAAAATAACATTCAGTATAAAAATCAGGATGCAGAACACATTTCAATCAGATCCTAATTTTGCTAAATAAAAAAATAATGTGTCTATACATAGGGGCATGTACAAGAAGGAGGAAGGGGAAGAATGATTATAAACCAAATGCAAAGTGTAGGTATTCCTGGATGGTATAATTGTAGGTGATTCCTATTTTATATGATATTATACGTTTTCTACAGTGAGTAAATATTCCTGTTTCCATTTTACCAAGGAAAATAAACGATCATTTAAAATTCTTTGACTCCTGTGGCATCTTAAAGACAATTTAAATCCCAAAACATAATTAAATGTATACTCATGTGCTGCATAATGATGTTTTTGTAAACAAAAGACTTAATATATGATAGCGGTCCCGTAAGATTATGACACTATATTTTCACTGTACCTTTTCCTATGCTTAGATATTTTTACATAGACAAATATGTGCCATTGTGTTATAATTGCTTCCAGTATTCAATACTGTAGCATGCTGTACAGGTTTGTAACTTATTGCTTCTAGGTTATAAACCTATACTACACTCCATATAGCCTACATGTGTAGCAGGCTATACCATCTAAGTTTGTGTAAATACACTCTATAATGTCCAAGCAATGACAAAATCGCCTAGCCATGCATTTCTCAGAGGATACTCCCATTGTTAAATGACGAATGACTGTATTAGCAAATAATTATTAATAGAAAAACAGTAAACCCATTAGCCAAGATTAGGTGGACAGATTATAACACATGTGTATATGTTCCCATATTTTACATTCCTTCATGACAATGCACTAATCCAAGTATCTGAATAAAATTAATCACTATTTCATGCTGTTCCACATAGAGTATAATGTTTGTAAATTAACTCAAGACCAACAGTTTCTTTGCCTTCTGAACAAATTTGAAACATCTGTTCTAGGCCTGTGTTCATGTGCAGTTTTTGAATTTAGATACTGTATTAGTCTGTTCTCATGTGGCTATGGAGAAATATCAAAGACTTGGTAATTTATGAAGAAAAGAGGTTTAACTGACTCAACAGTTCTGCATTGCTGGAGAGGCCTCAGGAAACTTACAAACATGGCAGAAGGGAAAGCAACATGACCTACTTTGTATGGTGGCAGGAGAGAGAAGAATGAGAATCAAGCAAATAGAGAGGCCCCATATAAAACCGTCAGATCTCTTGAGAACTTACTCACTATCAAGAGAATAATATGGGGGAAACCACCCCTGTGATTCAACCAGGATTCCACCTGGTCCCGCCCTTGACACATGGGGATTATTACAATTCAAGGTGAGATTTGGGTAGGAACACAGAGCTATACCATATCATTCCACCATGGTCTTCCCAAATCTCATTTTCTCACATTTCAAAACACAATTATGCCCTTCTGACAGTCCCCCAAAGTCTTAACTCATTCCAATATTAACCCAAAAGTCCAAGTCCAAAGTCTCATTTGAGACAAGGTTAGTCCCTTCCACCTATGAGCCTGTAAAATCAAAAGCAAGTTAGTTATTTCCTAGATACAATGGGGGTACAAGCATTGGGTAAATACACCCATTCCAAATGAAAGCAATTGGCCAAAACAAAGGGGCTACAGGCCCCATCCAAGTCTGAAATCCAATAGGACAGTCATTAAACCTTAAAGTTCCAAAATGATCCCCTTTAACTCACGTCTCACATCCAGGACACACTGATGCAACAGGTGAGCTCACATGGCCTTGGGCAGCTCCACCCCATGGCTTTGCAGGGTACAGCCCCTCTTCCAGCTGCTTTCATGACTAGCGTTGGGTGTCTGCAGGTTTTCCAGGTGCACAGTGCAAGCTGTCAGTGGATCTACCAATCTGGAGTCTGGAGGAATGCAGCCCTTTTTTCACAGCTCCATGAGGCAGTGCCCCAGTGGGAACTCTGTATAGGGCTCCAATCCCACATTTCCCTTCCACACTGCCCTAGCAGAGGTTCTCCATGAGGGCTCTGCCCCTGCACCAGATTTCTGCTTGGAACTCCAGGCATTTCCACACATCCTCTGAAATCTAGGTGGAGGTTCTCAAACCCTAATTCTTGTCTTCTGCAACCTACAGGACCAACAAGAATAGTATGGGAGAAACCACTCCCATGATTCAATTATCTCAACCTGGTCCAATCCTTGACACATGGGGATTACTACAATTCAAGGTGAGATTTGCGTGGGGACAAACAGCCAAACTATATCAGGTACTCTCATATCTCTAGGTTTTTGTTACATCCTTTCTGTTCCCTGACTGTATTGGCTTGCTTTCAAATACTTCCTTGATTCTTCTCTGTGTTCCAACAGTACATTAAGTGATCTTCTTTTATAAAACATTTTACTAAACGCTGCAATTATGCATGAGTCTCCAGTATTCTGTGACTTTCTTGGGAACAAAATGCTGTCTGTATCAGTTTGGATTCTCATTATTTTGAGAAATACCTGAATAAGTTTGATGCTGAATAACTTGAATAAGTAATTGAATCAATTTAATAGCCAAAAATCATGTTTTTGATAAGAACAAACAATAGATATTGTGTGAATGTATATGTATATACATACATAAATACAATTGTAAGCAATTTAGAGTAATGAACAATTATGGAATAATGTCAGTTATTATTTCAAAACATTCAGTGTTCAAAATTAGGTGAAAAGGGCCAAAAAGTTTCTCTCAATAAAAGATGGGTCTTGACGAAAGTCAAGAATTTTGATTGGAATTTTTGTTTAATTTATTTTATCTTCTTTGGGTGACTGAAGGTTAGTTCAAAAAGGGAAAGGAAAACGGATAATTGTTACTCTTTCACTACCAGTCCTATACAACTGTTAAATCATCTGCAATGTCTTTATTCACTTTAAGAAAATTACATTTACACAATCTAATATTAAACATATGTTTATCCAAAATTTTAAAAATTTTGCAGGACTTGTAACCCAGGATATTATTGCTAAGGATAATCATGGCATCCCATGATGGAATGGTCTTTATGTTACTTCAGTACACAGGTATTTTATATTTTCGTTATGGCAAACTTATCATTAATTTTTTTTTGTGGATTCCAACGTTTGAAAGGTTTACCTACTGTTACGAGCTATGGCTACTTTTTATATTTTAATATCGTTTCAGATTTTGCCTGTGCTAATAATACTATAACATTAAATATTTTCACTGCCATTGTTGGTGAATGTGCAAATAAATAAGTAGTCAGGGACTTTCTCCTGGCTCACAGAGTTTGGATGTCACTGTATTCTCAAGGTCCAAGGTCCATCACACAATAATTTAGTTATTTAGCTAATTCATGCACTGTAACTACCTATACTGTGACAGCAGTAAATGTTGGAAATACCAACCATGCTTCCTGAAATCCTAATGTGTTCAATAATCAGTCAAAACTTAAGCCAAATTGCTCTATCCACAACAAAATACACTTTGATATTTCTTTTAATCACTAGATATAGGTGCCTGTGAGCCTTTTGAAAATCGTTTCATTGTTTAATGGCTAGTTAGAAGTCTAGCACAGCAGGTTGGAAACCACAACTATATAGTAGTGTGCCAGTTTATATCATTCTTTTATATAAGAAAAAAAATAATTTTCTGGTTTAAGAATTTATTAAACACAGAAATATATATTCAACCAGCTGAAACCAAGAACATTCTTTTATATAATTATATAATCTTAAAAATATGTATACACACTTGCACATACATATGTACATACATAAAAAGTTAAATAAAAGATTGAGAAAAAAACAAAACCCTCCCCTATTATTTGGGAGCCTTGTAGGTGGGAATAGTTCCCTGAAACACTAAAATTGTGTCACTCTATTTACAGAAGTCACTAAACATTTATTCACATCACTGTGAACATGATATTGCCTGAAAACTGGAGAGAATTAGAAGGCAATACGGTTAGGAAAAACACTGCAATGAGAGTTAAAAGAGAGAGAAAGAAACAAAGTCGTCTTTTACTCTTTAACTTATTTTATTTATTTATTTATTTATTTATTTATTTATTTATTTATTCATTTATTTTTGGAGATGGATTCTTGCTCTGTCACCTAGTCTGGAGTGCAGTGGCATGATCTTGGCTCACTGCAACCTCCACCTCCTGGGTTCAAGCGATTATCTTGCCTCAGCCTCCTGAGTAGCTGGAACTACAGGTATGTGCCACCATGCCCAGCTAATGTTTTTGAATTTTTAGTAGAGATGGGGTTTCACCATGTTAGCCAGGATGGTCTCCATCTCCTGATACTCCTATAACTTTTAAAGTCACTAGTTGTTTAGAGTAAGGGAGCGTCTTTAACATATGTTATCTTTCTCTGTAAAATAAAGGAATTAGAATATAACACATGAGATCCTTTTAATATTTAGCATTTTAAGACTCTCTGGATTAAAAATAAACTATACTCTTTAAATTATCTGTTGGATGGGATACTGAAGAAAGCAAACATTGAATACATGAGAGAGGAAAATAGTAAATTTTACTTACTTATAAAACCTTGCCTCTTCAATCATTCCAAGCTGGTTTAATAATTTAAATGAAAAAAAGCCATCCATCACAGTTTTATCCGGAACAGTTATACTGAGAATGAAATAATAGGCTACAAAATAAAAATGTAGAATGCAACTCACATTATTTTTTAATTTTTTGGTTTTGGTACATATTCAGATATATATATGGGGGTGTGTGTGTGTGTGTGTATAAATATGTGTGTGTATGTATAGATAGATATATAATCTAGGCTTATATTACATATGCAAATAATATTACTGAGAGGACTCATTTGGTAAATGGGTAATATATTTTACCTTTTGTTTGTCAATTTTTGATTACTCTTAAACATGAGAGATGAAAAAGCCTGCTAGCCAGTAATGGTTATGGTGAAGTATTGAACAAATAGCTCCTAAATACTAGCTGGTCTGAAAACCAAAACTTTCCAGAAATTAGGCCAATTAAGCAACTTTTACTTTTCAATAGCAGATCTAAGGTAAATATGAGAAGATTTCTTAATTATCTGATTAATAGTACCAGCTATTGCTTGCCAAACGTAATTCCTAATTTCACTGGCTGTTCAAGAATGACTGTGAAATATATACATATATAAGGTAAGTTCATAGCAGTTCTTATTCAAATTGCCTTTACTAAACTTTGGTAGAGTATATCTTTCACAGGCAAGGATGCTGAACTCACTTCTATATGTTGCCAGGCCTGTACAGGAAATTTTGACTATGGGAGTTATCCCAAGTTTGGTGCACCCACCTCCTAGAACACAATGGATTTATAATTGGATTTTCCCCATTTCTGACACAAGAGGTATAAATACGCACTTCTCACTTTGAAGTTACTTCACAGCCTTAGGCAAGGTACTTTGATTCACCTTGCCCATAAAAATGGGCATTCAGGCTTGCTCAGATGATTTCTGACAGCATAGAATATTGAGATGTTACAGATTAAGCACCCTCCCACTATAAGTACATGAAAATGCTACGTGTACAATCCATGTTTCAATATGCAACCAACTCAGAAGAAGGAAGGGGAAGTGTCAGAAAGCAGAAACAAAGAGAAATTAGCACCAAGGCCAGAAGAACTGAAGCCCTGGACCCCTCTGGGACTTCAGAGCCTGTTGTGGCACGAAGATGGAGGCTGAACTGTCAACCTCCATGCAGGAACAGGAGACATGATGTTAAAGGACAAAGCTGAAATGGAGCTCCCTGCACAGAGCCATGAACCTTATAATTGAAATTCCCTGACCCACCATTGAAAGAGGAACTAGGAAAATTCTTCCTACTTTTTCAGTGTGAGTCTTAGGTGAAAACATAAATTGTTTCTTGAGATTAAATAAAACTCCAGGAAACATGAAATTTAAGTTTACACTAGTTACATGTTAAAAGACTCCCACAAATTTACATTAAAATGCTTCAGGATTGTGGTAATATGGTTCTGAAAAAAGAAAATCTGACTTGCTCTGAAGGGGAACTTTGAAGAAGAGCTGATTTCTGAGAGTTTTCTATATCAAAGATAGACATGAATCTCTATTTTGAAATAGCACAAATAGTTTTCTTTAATTAATTTTTAATCCAGACTCGAACAAACCATTGAGACTGGAAAATAACAATATAAAAAAATAAATCAATGAATACATTCAGTCTGATGAAATGATAGATTATCTTCATGGAAAAATTAGATTGAAGATAAATGAAAAAAATGTATCTGAAAACAAGAGAATTCATATTTTCAATGTGCTGAGCATGTAAACTTTCAATATAGAATTCTGTCCTAAACTATCTTTTCATTCCTGAGTGAGGGAAGGATAAGGACATTTTCAGGAAAGGCAAAAAAAAAAAAAAAGAAAAAAGAAAAAGAAAAAGACTGAGAGAGACTACTATTGAAAAGCTACTATTAGGATATACCTTGGCAAGAAAATAGTTAAACCCAGAAGGAAGGAGTTGAATGAGAGGATAAGACAAAATGTAGACAACTGAAATTGGTAAATATAAGGAAGTATTTGATGATACTATTTATAATTAATATGTATTATTAAATGAGAAATGGAAGTAAAATACTACAGGATATAATATTGAAGATAGAAAAGAAGAAAAAAGATTCAAAGGCTCTATGAGATAACTTGTAGCTGTGACAGAGTCCGATAAAAGTTTGTGAAGCAAGATCTATATTCATGTATAAATGCATAAAAAGCAAAAAAAAATAAGTTAGTTACTGAGAAAATATGATAGCCCCGAAAGTTTTACGCAACTAAAAATCATAGCCTTAGATTATCTAAAGCCAACACCTAACAGGGGAACTGCCTGCTAAAATAAAAGATTTAAATAGAACTCAGATTTTGACACAAGAGATACAATGTCCAGGATATGATCAAAAATTGCCCAAAATACCAAGAACAAAGAAAATCACAACATTGTTAAGAAAATTACCTGATGCTAACCCTGAGATAAATTCAATGCTGAGATTATCTGACATTTATTTTAAAGGAGCCATCACAATAATGATTCAAAGTTAACATGTCTCTTGAAAAAAATGAGAAAAGAATTAAAACCTCAGCAAAGAAAAAAAGTTGTAAAAGAAAAAATGAAATTACAGAAGCAAAGGTGCATTGTGCAATGAATAGTGCATTGGACTTCTAAAATTACAGAAACAAAAAATACAATTGCAGATACAAAACTCACAGGATATACTCAATAGTGAGTGGAGATAATAAAAGAAAAAATCAGTGAACTTGAGGGCCAATCAATCTTAATGACAGAGAGAAAAAGATGGAGAAAAATAAATGAACAAAGCCTCAGGGATCTGTGGGACTATAATAAAAGATGTAATATTTGTGCTATTAGAGTGTCAGAAAGAGAAGAGAGTGTGGGGCTGTGACATGATGGCTGAAAACTTTCTAAATTTGGTGGGAAAAAAAAACACAGATTGAAAAAGCTAAGTGAACCTGAAATATAATAAACCTCATGAAATTCTAACCAAGACACATCATAATAAAACTGCAAAAGTAAAAAAAAAAGAAATAAAAGTCTTGAAAGCAGCCAGAAGGAAATGATGTGTTACCTACAGAACACCAATTTGAATCATATGGATTTCACATCTGAAAGTCATAGAGGTCAAAAGAAAATATTACATTTTTCAAGTGCTGAAAGAAAATAACTGCCAACCTCAAATCTTACATCCAACAAAACTGTCCTTTGAGAATGAAGGGGAAATAGAGACATTCTCAGACAAAGAAACAGTAAAAAACAAGTCTCACTAGCAGAGTTATCCTTAGAGATTGTCAGAAGTAATTTCTTCATACAGAAAGGAATTGCTGAAATACTCATGAATCATTATGAAGAAAGAATGAACAATGGGAAAAGAATAAATATGGGTACATACAATAGGTTTTTTTCTCATTGATTTTGTAAATGTTAAGGAATGAAACAAAAACTATTACACAATCTGATATTCAAAATCATGATAATTAAAAGCAGGGAGTATAAACAAGCCTACATGGAAGTGAGGTTTCTACATTTTACTTGAAATGGTTAAATGTTGGAATCACTAAACAATGATAAATAATGTATGCATATTATAATTGTTGTAGGCTTCCCCAAATATATCCTTGTCCTAATCCCTGGAACCTACAAGTATGTTATCTTACATAGCAAAGGATAATTAAGATTGCAAATAAAATTAGAGTTGCTAACCAGCTGTTCTTAAAATAGTGACATTATATTGAATTACCCAGGTGGACCCAATGTAATCACAAGGGGCTTTAAAAGAGGAAGAGGAAGACAAAAGAAGGGAATCAGAAAAAGAGACGTGGTGCAGAAGAAGGGTCAAAATGATATAACATGAAGACTCAGTCCACTAACATGAATGAAAAGGCCACAAGCCAAGGAATACGAACGATTTCTAGAGCTGGAAAAGTTAATAAAGTATATTCTCCCCTAAGCCTCCAGAAAGGAATGCACCTGCTAACACCTTGACTTTAGTACAGTTCCATCTGTATTAGACTTCTGGACTACCGAACTTTAAGATAATACATTTGTGTTGTTTTAAGCCACCAAATTTGTGGTAATTTGTTAGGGTCATTATAGGAAATCAATATACATTTTGATGCAAATGATGTGATATAGCTATAAAAAACATGTACAAGTGGACAAGTGGCTTCTAAATTAGAAATGAGAAGAAGCTGGGAGAATTGTTAGGAACATAATAGGAAAACCTAGATTTCCTTGAATAAACTGTTAGTAGAAATGTACTAGTAAGGACACAGGAGGAAATAAGGAACATGGCAGAGAAAATCCACATTGCAAAAAGGCTGTTGGTGAGAAATATGGATGTCTAATGGAATGAATAAGGATGTTAATCTTGCTGTTGTTGAGGACTCAGATGGAAATTAGAAATATATTATTGGAAACTGGTAGAAAAAGAATCCTCACTACATCATGGCAGGTAGCTTACTGCAATTTATGTGGGAAGCAGAAATTATAAATGAAGAAATCGGAAATTGAACCAAGGGGATTTATAAGTCAGGGGTTGAAAGTGTGGCCAGATTTCTCCTTGGTGCTCATCATGAATTGTGTGAGGAAAGACAGAAATTGAGATGAAACTGTTAAATTAAAAAGAATCCTGACTTGCTAATTTGGGAAATCCTCAGCCTAGCGAGTTTACTAAAGACGCTCAAGTTAAGAAATTTATTATTGGGAAATGAAGCTCTAGAGAAAAAGCTGAGGGTATAGCTGGGACAACCTTTTCCCTCAGAAAGATTTTTAAAATCAGAGCATTTAGTCACACAAAAGGGTCTTTGAAAATATTAGGCATATAACTCACAGATTCCTTTAGCCATCTCAGCAGAGGCCAATAATAGAGGCAGGATCATCTAGGAATGATATGAGGAGTCTCTTTTTTAATGAATGACTCTCTGTGACATATACAGAGATCCACCAGACTTTGGTGAAGGTTATAGTGGTATAAATAGTGCCAACTTGGACTACAAGCAACAGAGTATAAAATGAGGGAAAGTTTTGAGGCCTGGAAAATTTCTACAAACAAGACGCAAGATGAAAAAACTACTCAGATGCAAGCATATGCTACCATTTATACATTTAAAGAAGAAGGGGCTGAAAGAGAGAGAGAAGGACTCTAAGAGATCAACATGTGAAGCCATGAACCCAGGGAGCAGAGCCAAGAACCACAGGGAATTATTCCCAGGTCTTTAAATCAAATGGAGCTTGCCTGGCTGAATTTAAAAATTGCATGGAGTGTTGACTCTATTTTTCTTCTACTTTTCTTCTCTTTGAACAAGAATGCCTATAACTGGTATCGTATCCCTGTCTCATCATTATATTTGAGGAGGAAGTAATTTGATTCCTGAGATTCACGGGTTCACAGATGAAGAAAAATTATGTCCAAGTACTTATATCCACAGCTTTAGCCAAATCTGATTTAGATGAATTAGACAACAAGATTTAGAACTTTGGACCTGTTGAGTTTAGAGGAGAATTTTTTACTTTAAGTTGATGCTGTAATGACTTGATGGTGTCTGAGATCAGCCAACAAAATATTATTTTATACCCAAAAATGCAAATGGGTATTGCCAGTACCCATGAAGCATGAGCCTAAAGAAATCAATCCTTTACTACTAGAAATACCTCAGGACATTGTTAAAAAATTTATACAGAGTTTGATTTTTAGCCATAATAAAATTAAACTAAAGATCAGTAACAGAAAGACAAAAGGAAAATTTCTAAACAGTGGAAATTAAACAGCATGATTATAAACAACCCATGGTCAAAGAAGAGTTCTCTAAAAAATACATAGAACAGAATAAAAAAGATACAATATATCAAAACACATAAGACACAGCTCAAGCAGTACAAGAGGAAATTTCATAGACTAAATGATTACATTAGAAATGAAGAAATATCTGAGGCCAATAGTTTGTTTCTGCCTCAAGAAAATAGAAAAAGAATAAAATAAAACCAAATAGAGTAGAAGAAAAGATGTGTATGTAGAAATATATATGTGTGTGTAGAAATATATATATATATATATATAGAGAGAGAGACAGAGAACAAAGCAGAAATTAATGAAATTTAATAAAACAACATGATAGAAAATTAAAAATCTGATTCTTGAATAAAAAACAATAAAATCGATAAACCGTGTTGTCTAGCAAGACAGACAAAATAAAAAGAATCAAGACACAAATCACTGTTAGGAATAAAACAAAAGGCATTATTAAAGATAATGCAATCATTAAAAGGATAATTTTAAAAACCTGCTGCTCATAATTCAACACCTTAAAATAAATGGACCAATTCCCCAAAAACCACAAACTACAAAACTTCAACCAAGCTGAAATAGATAATCCAAGTAGTCCTAAAGTTATTAAATAAATTAAATTTGTAGTAAAACTTCCTCCCAAAAAATCTCCAGACCCAAATGGTTTCACTGGAAAATTCTGCCAAACATTTAAAGAATTAACAGAAATCTTGCATGATCTCTTCCAGAACAGACAATAGAGAAGGGAAAACTTGCTCACTTTTTTTTATGATGTTGTATTACTATAGTAATATGAATACACTATTACTCTTATGCCAAAATCAGACAAAGACAATAAGAAAGGAACACTACTAACAAATATCTCTTATGGACTTAGAAAAATTCTCAACAAAATATTAACAAATGAAATTCAACAATGTATTTAAAAATATGCACTAAGACCAAGTAGAATTTATTACTGGAATGCAAAGCTTGTTCAACATTCTAGAATCAATTAATGTAGCTCAACATATCAACAAACTAAAGAAAAAAATTATATGATCATATCAATTATGCATAAAAAGCATATGGCAAAATCCAACACATATTTATGAGGTAAAATTCTTGGCAAGTTAGGAATAGAGGGGAACTAACTCAATTTTATAGTGTACCTACAAAAAAAACTATAAGTCACATCACGCTTTAATGGCAAAAGATTGGATTTTTTTTTTTTCTCTAAGGCAAAGGTATCTGTGCTTACTACTGTTATTCAAAATAGCACTGGAAGTTCTAGCCACTGCAATAAGTAGATTTTAAAAAATTAAATGCAAACAGATTGTAATAGAAGAAATAAGGGCATTCTTATTTGCAGAAAACATAATTGCTTACATAGAAAATTCCAATGAATCTATTTTTTTAACCTAGAAACAATAAATGAATTCAGCAAGTTCCCAGGAAACAAATTCAACACAACAGATGCAATCTCATTTCTATATACTAACAATGAATGTGGAGATACCAAAATTTAGAAATACATTTTAGAATTACTACCAAAATGAATATGTGGTATACACATAACAAAAGATGCACAGGATCTGTATGTTGAAAATTATAAAATGCTGACTGAAGAAATCAAAGAATCAAAGTATATGGAAAGACATATCATATTCATGAATTAGAATATTCAGCATGGTAAAGATATCAGCTCTCCCCAAATTGAAAGATATGTTTAATGTAATTTCTGTTGAAACCTCAGACAAATTTTTGCAGATATACACAAGGTTATGCTAAAATTTATATTGAAATGCACATACACTAGAAGATCTAAAATAATCATGACAAAGAAGAATGAAGAGGAAATAATCAGTCTACTTGATGTTAATGCTTACTATATAGCTACATTAATTAAATGCTATGTGGTACTAGAAAAAGAAATGAACACATACATAAATGAAAAAAGTATGTAGATCAAAATATAGACCCAACACAAACAGGTACAAAAAATATGTCAATAAATATATCGATACATATTGATATCTATATTATATATCTCTATCAGAGATATATTTTAACCAATTGTTGATAAAGATGCAAAAGCACTTAATAAAAGAGAACCTGTCAACAAATGATGCTGGAGCTATAAAAAAACTAAATAGAAATAGATTTCAGATGTAAATGTAACACATAGAACTATATTATTTTTAGAAAAAAAGTTATAGGAGAAAACTCTCAGGACCTAGGGCTCAACACAGAGTTCTTAGACTTGACACCTAAAGCATGATACATACCTAAAAGAAAATAATGATCAATTACTCCTCATCAAAACTAATACTTTTTCTCTGCCAATGTTTTTGTGAAACAGATAAGAAGACAAGTTACAAACTGTAAGAAAATATTTGTAGATCAAATATTGACAAGGACTAGTTTAGAAATTATATAAAGAATTATCAAAAGTCAACAGCTTAGAAAAAAAGCCCAATTGAAAAATGTCCAAAAGACATGAATATACATTTCAGCAAAGATGATAAGTAGAAGAAATAGTCAACATTCGTAGTCATCAGGGCAATGAATACTAAAACCACTGAAGTATCACTGTATGCTTGTCAGAATGCATAAGAATTTTTAAAATAATGACACCAAATTCGAAAAAAAATCAGAAAAATTAGATCACTTATATTTTAATTGGGATAATGTAAAGAGGTATAGTCACTCCAAAAAAAAAGGTCAAATTTTTTCAAAGCTAAATGTGCAATTAGTTTCTGTCCCAGCAATAACACTCCTGGGAATTTATGACAGATAATGAAGACATACTCACACAAAAACTAATACACAATATTCAAGCAGCTTGATTTGTCATAGCCAAAATCTAAAAACATCCCAGCTGCTCTTCAACAGGTGACTGGTTAAACAAATGGTGGTACATCCTATATCTATGGAAATGTATATGTATATTCCATAAATAGTATCTATAGATATATATCCCTATAGATATATATGTAATATATAGTTATATAAAAGATATATTACTATATAGTATCATATATATTAATATATAGTAATATATCTTTATATATATCTATTATATATGATACATAATATATGTTATATATGTATATTATATATACATGGATATAGCTATATATATTATATATAGAAATAGATCTACTATATAGATATCAATAATATATAGATGCAATATAGATATATATTTACATATTATATATTATATATAATTACATGTAATATATTAATATAATATAGATATATAATATAGAGATATATGTATTTTTATATATATATATATATATATATATAAAATCTCACTCAGCATAATTCCCTGGAGGTTCATCCCTGTAGCATGTATCAATGATTCACTATACCTTTAGTCAGTGAGTAGTATTCCATGGGAATATATCTCTATCCCTAAGGATGGATAGATAGATCGATATATATTGATATCTATATCATGTCTCTGGATATATTACTATGGAATACTACTCAGTGACTAAAAGTATAGTGAATCATTGATACATGCTACAGAGATGAACTTCCAGGGAACTATGCTGAATGAAAAAAGTCAATTTAAAAGGTTACATGCTGGATGATTCTCTTTACATAACAATCTTGAAATAACAAAGTTCTAGAAATGTATGAATGGATGCCAGGGATTGGAAACCAACAGGTTGGGGGATGGGGTACGTAGTTATAAAGGCACAACACAAAGATTCCTTGGGGTGATGAACTGTTCAGTGTCTTCGCTGTGGTGGTAGATACAGAGCCCTATAAATGTGACTATTTTGTATGGAGCCAAATACACATATAGTCACACACACAGGCAGGTGTATAGGGAAATCCGATTAAGATGGGTGGATTGTACCAATGTCTACTACTCTATGGCATTGCAAAATGTTATTATTTAAGGAAACTAAAGTATATACAGTATCTCTGTGTATTATTTCTTATGTCTACATGTAAATCTAAAATTAATAAGATTAACTCAATAAAATTTTTAATTTGAAAAATGGACAGCTCCAATTCTGTTTGATAGGACACATCACTAATGTTTGAAGAATAATATATTGAAGTTGGTAGTGACTGTGACTGGAAGACATTAAAAATGACTGACCTAAAATATTTTATGAGAATCTATTTTAAGTACTTATCTCTCAGTAATAAAAATTAATGACAGTCATTCAAAACTTCCTCCATAAGATTCTTCACATAAAAGGACTCATTTTATTTGCAAACCACTTCTAGTTTTTCATTTCCAAACAGAATAATTTTGCTTTAATACTTCCTTATAAATCTAATGATTTATTATATTTCTATGAGATTCTCTCTTGTTCTACAAGTTTTCTCCTCTTGTCTAACTCTGAATGTATTATGAGGATTACTACTTTCTTGTCCTTTTTTATATTTATATATTAATAATCTAGTTTTGGTTTCCAAATAGGTGTTCATACTATATATATATATGGCTCCTTAATATGTTATATGCCAAAATAACTCTAGAGGTGAAAAGGGCAATATGTAAATTTAGGATGAAGGAGTGCAACCTTGATTGTTTCTTTGTGAAAATATTACCCAAGCATCTCTCCATTTTATCTAAAAAAAGATCAAGTCCTTAGTTGAATTTGTCCCACTGGCTATAGCAAATTTTAAATTTGCCTGAAAGAACATAATGGAATTTGAGTGGGTGCAAAGAACACTTTGAATCAAATGTAGATTAGTGTAAAAAAACTAAAAATTTGTTTATTTGTTAAAAGTGTTAACTTACTACAGAATGGATATATGCCACTAGTATCCAAAAACACAGTGGTCCTAACAGGTCCTCCTTTTATCCTTTCTTTCAAAACATCTTTAAATAGCTTGGCTTGATAACCTGAGATTTGAGAAATAGAACATTAGAAATTGGATTTCCATCAAATAACAAAAGTGTCAAATCACTAAAGTAACTAAAAGATCAGTGTGTATAATCATCATCATGATCGTCGTGGATTTTGATAGCTTAAAAAGCATTTTTTTCAAATAATGCAGCATTCCATTTATTTTAATTACAAAAACAACTCTTAAATTCAGGATTCACAAATAAATCTGCTCCCTCAAAATCTTATCAGAGCTTAGCATATTCCATCCATATGGCTATAGTCCATTTGTAGAAGTTTTACTGTTATAAATTCAGAATTTTACCTGTAATTCTTTCTAATAAATTCAGCAGAGTAAATTGACTACATAAAACTTAAACATACAATATAGCTCCATGAGTATAGATCCCTAATTCTCCAATACATATAATACATACAGATATGGCATGCGTGTGCATACATTATATATATATTATATATATAAGTATAGGTATACTTTACATGTACTATATATTGTGCATATAATATACATATTTCAGATAAATATAGTATGTGTGCATGTAGCATATTTATTATAATATGTGGATATATTGATAAAAATACTTATAAAATAAACTTTATATTAATATATATTTAATATGCTTCATGTATTTCTTTGTTCCCATATTGCTACCTCCAAATTTGAGATTTGCATATGGTAGAAAGAATAGTAAATTAAGAATTCAGAGGTTTTACTCAAGTTCTAACTTATGCCTTTATGTAATTTATATATTCACTCTGGGTTACAATTTTCTCATTACATGGAAGAAGGATGGGACCAGAAAAGCAATCCACAACAGGAGGTCTGAAGAAAACTAATCCCACATGATGTCTTACAGACAGAAAGGCCTATGAGAAAAATCAAATTGGCAATGCCTGAACGGTGCATCCCCTTCCTAGGGTGTTCTCAATGTGTGCTAATCGTGCTTCAGAGTTTGGTTTAATTTAGCCTTTGTAATCACTACCCATTCCTTGAACCCCTTTGGCTTTGGAAACATCTCTGGAGAATTCTGCCACGATACTGACCAGATGTTTACATGCTCACTGCATGCTTGGATCTGGTGCTCTCTTTGAAAAACCCTGAGTAAACAGCCTCTGAAATTCTTTCCAGTTCCAATATTATATTTTTATGTGGATTTTTTTCTCTATAATTTCCTATTGGCAGGTTTTAGTTATCAGAAGTAGCAATACTGAACTGCTCTTAGCAAGCTTTATCCATTTAGAAGGTGTGAACCATGTAACCATGTTTCATGTCTACTTGCTGATAGCAAATAAGAAGCTAACCATGGCTCATACCTCTTCACTTGTTCCTAAGACCTCCAAAAAACAAAACAAAAACAAACAAACAAAAAAACCACACCTCGGCGTTGCCAAGACTGTGCAAGTTTCTTTCTTTAAGTGAAAATATAGTTGGATGATAGTTAGATATTTTTGTACATCAGAAACAAGGATCATTATAAAGCCACCTAATCTGCCCACTATACTGAACATAAAAAGGCAGTTGATCATGTTCCTTTCATTAAATATATTTAAAATGTTTAGTAGGGAATGATATATTTACTCTGTACCACATCTCTACAGATAATTTTTCCATAAAATGGTCATGTATTAACAAGTAAACAGAGTACACAGTTTAGCTTCCAGCAGAAAATACTAAAAATTATGTTATTCATATTAAATAAGAATGATAGTAACTATAATAATCTCTCTTACCCAGCCAAGGACATGATTTTTCCTTAAAACTGTCACAGTCCACACATAAGCTAGTCTTGTAATCTTTGTATGAATGACAAGGAAATGAAATAAAATTGCAGTTTGTTTCCAAAGATGCCATGAACAAGTGAACTGCTCTCTCGTGGTTGCATTTAATGAATTTAATTCCTTAAGAGTTAAAAAAAAAAAAGCAAAGAACTGTAGATGTATTAATCCATGTTCAAGTACATTTAAAAACAAAGTAAAGATGAAGTTTTGCTAAATACTATGTACCTTATGAATATTACTGACTATAATACAGTTTTATGTCAAACCACTAAACAAATAGTACCAATGAAAACTTAAATGTAGTATGTCTTTTGCATGAGATTTATAATAAAATTTTAAAGTAATAATTAACACAGCAAAAATGTTTCATTTCAGTGTTTCACAAGCTCTACACAATGCTACTATACTTAATCACTAGTGTACACATCTTTTCCTTCTAATCCTGTACTCCTAACGTTTCCACCTAATGACAAAGATGACCATGAAACCAGGTGACATTAAAACTTTATTACCTTTCTTTTCTTTTCCAACCCCTTTTCCAACCTTGCACATCCTCATGCTTTTCACCAAACTTCTTTAGCTACAGTGGCCTTTGGTCACGTGTTGTTTGACCAGCTGCCGTTGTGGACCTGAGAACATTTCTTGCAATGGCTCTGACGTGAACCAAATTCCACACCTGGGGAAGCTGCTCGGCTATCTTTATGTACAGAACAATCAAGTGTCAAGAGATTTTAAATTTGTCTTTGTACAGTAATATTGTGATGGTTAAGATTAAATCCTGAGATCACAGTGTTATTATATGATACTTTAGCTACATGTGCTTCCTCAGTGACTTACAACTTCTCCTAATGTTTAAAATGATGAACTAAAATTATTAAAAATATAAGAGGTCTCATCCATGACCAAATGGACGTCTACTGGTAATCTTTATGAACTAAGCATGGTCAAATTAAATCACTGTTAACCAATAACTCTCCTGAGTCACGGGCAATGGTGATGAAATCAAAACACTGCCTACAGATGAAGAGGGGGAAAGTAAGTTATTTTCTTCCGTCATTTCAAATATTATATAATTCATTCAAAAATACTATCAGTATACCTGAGAAAATTGATTTAGGACAGCCAGGTTGTTTCCTTCCTCCATTTGGATAAAAATCTATATGTCCCAAGGGCTCTCGAATGCCTAAACCTGAGAAGAAAAGCACCAAGGATCATCATGTGTATATAATCGGGTGACTAGCTTGCACAAAACAAAATATCCTATAAAATCCATTCAAAGTTATTCTTTTAATATTAGAATTGAAAATAAGTGTTTTTATAAAGAGAAGGTTTACTTCTATAAATTCTTCATGAAAAGTATATTTCATTAATGTAACATGTTTGCCAGTCACCAGTTTACTATGGGTCAGTCACAGTTTTTTGTGGTATGAACACATAAGTGAAAAAAGAAATAGAGCAAAATGACTTGCAGTGACAAATACTTTATAGTGGAAGGAAACCATAATAAACAAGTAAATACAGAGTATGTCAAACAATAGTACGTGCTATGGAGAACAGTTCAGTAGAACAAGAGGACAGGAAGGGTCTAGTGAGGGTGATAGTTGCATGTTTAAGTTATTTGGTTAAGGAATTTGCTACTTGAAGAAGGTGGAGTGGAGCAAAAATGTGAAGGATGTGAGGCGGTGAGCCCAGTGGATATTTATGTGAATATGCTCGGGGAAGAAGCCAGCGTGGCTGAAGCCTAATGTGTAACAGGGAGCTTCGGAGCAAAGGAAGCCAAGTCCTACAGAGCCTTCTCAATCAGTGTGATGATTTGCTTTCACTTTGGGTCATAATTTTTAAGATCTGCTGGTGCTGGATGCACTAACTGGAAAAAAATCTAAAAACTAAGCTGCCTCTCGGCTGGAGCAGTTTGAGTCAGAGTGACATGAAACTCAAAGCTTTGATTCAAGGGCTTGTGTAGCCCTGTAGATCATTGGGGCACTGGCGAATGTACTGATTCTGAGCCCGTTACCAGCATAAAACTCAGAGAAGCCTTAACAGTGAAAAGGGCTAGCAAGCCCAGAATACTCAGGACTGTGATTTGATATAAAATTGTGCTGCCAAATAAGATTACAATGCTTTAATCTGGGGCACAAAAGATTTCCTACAACACAGTGAACTCATGAAAGAGATCAGTCATAGATTTAGTATAAAACAAAGATAAATAGATGATTCTGACAATAAGGGTTTAGATGCTGAAACTCGACTTAGTTCTAGGATGTAACAGAACCTCTGATGAGTTGTTAGTAGCACGTTAGAACACTGGGCATGTACACTGAGGCTGGGGAGAGGGGAGTTTTAAAAACAAGAAAAAAAAATTAACAGTGTTAGAGATCTGTGAAATTTCCTCATATTTGAACTCCACATGGATTTCCAAGACTAGGGGTTTCCAGTTTGGAACTGTCATTTTCTCCAATCTGCCAATGAAGGAGACTCAAACCAACAGCGCACCTTAGGAATTAGAGGGAAAAAAAAGAAATTTGTCATTAACTTACAAGCAGCCCTTGATTCAGGCATGCTATTTCCCTTTTATCAGATGGGTGGGGGGCAGCTTGGTCTGTTTAGATCATTCATTCTCTTGGTTTCAAGAAGGGTGGGGGGAGCAGCTATGACTTTTTAATTTTCCTTTTATTGTAAAATATAAGGCACATGCAGAAAAAGAACATTCAACATAAATCTATAGGCTAATTATTATAAAGCAAACAGCCATGGGGCTACCACACTCATGTAAAGAAATAGCACCTAGAAGCCCCCATTGTGCCCTTACCCAGTCACAAGTTTCTTTCTGTCCCCTAATCGCTAACCCATCCTCTTTTTTAAAATAAAATCATTTGTTGATATTATTTTATTTTATTTTATTTTATTTTTTGAGACGGAGTCTGACTCTGTCGCTCAGGCTGAAGTACAATGGCATGATCTCCACTCACTGTGACCTCTGCCTATCGGGTTCAAGCAATTCTCCTGCCTCAGCCTCCTGAGTAGCTGGGACAATGGGCACGTGCCACCATGCCCAGCTAATTTTTGGTATTTTTAGCAGAGATGGGGTTTCACCACGCTGGCCAGGCTGGTCTCGAACTCCTGACCTCGTGATCCCCCTGCCTCGGCCTCCCAAAGTGCTGGGATTACAGGTGTGAGCCACTGCACCCAGCCTGTTTTTCTTCTTTACCTTCTAAGGATGACTCCCAAAACCCTATAGTTTAGATTTCTCCTTTGAAAAAATATATGAACTTACTCATATTTTGTGTATGATTTTGTTTCTGGCTTTTTAGATTATTACTATGTTTGTGCTATTAATCCACATTATCAGGTGTAAAAACAGTAATTTATTGTCATATAGTATTTCATTGTATGAACGTATCACAATTTATTTTTCCATTCTCCTATTGTGGTACCTTTGTGTTGTTTCCAATTTGGGGCTAATGTGTTCAAACTGTGAACATTTTGAACACATATATTAAAGCATATGTGAAGGTACATCAGTTGGTTATATACCTAGGAGTGGAATTGTTATAGAATATGAGTATCTTTGATTTAATACACAATGCTGAATAGTGGTACCATATCTTTGCCAATAAATGCCCTTGTCAAACTTTTGAATTTTAAGCATGTGGCTTCTTATTTGGGTTTTAATTTATATTTGTTTCTAACTTTAAGAAATTTTTATACGTTTATTGCCTATTCAGATGTATCCTTCCTAATGTTCTGACTTTTTCTTAACGAGGTTATCTTTGTCTTTATTATTGACTGATAGTGGGTCTTTATCTCTTTTCCTGCTTTTTTTTATGGCTTGCTGTTCACATTCTTAAAGTATTTATAACATTCTCAATTTTTATATAATCTGACATTTTAATGTTTTCATTTGGGTTAGAGATTTTTGTGTACTTTGGGAAAATATTATTCATTATCCCAGTGTTATGAAGGCTTTAAAAATAATTGCTCATAAACCATTTATTTTCCTTTCACATTTATGCATACCACAAGGAAATAATTTTTGTGTTTTACATGAGTGCAAGGTTTTTTTTCAGCTTCAGAATCCAGTTGACGGAAACAGAACCACGTAATTACTGATACTAGCTGTGTCTTCTCTTTTTGTTCTTTCTGTTTTTTCTCTCCAAGAATTTATTTTTAGAAGAGACATATGAAGTTCAAGCATTCTATGTTCCTTTCATTGTATGGAAAGAAGGCAAAAGTGATATAAATAAATTTTAAAATAATAATTAATTTTTATCTTTTCTAAAGTGCAAATTTTGGCTTTTTAAAGCATCTGCAATTCATAATTTTTATTCCATTAATTTCTTTGGTATGTTTAATATTTGCTTCTTTCTTCATTTCTGTGTGTTTATGTTGTTTAATTCTTAATTTTTCAAGATTATTAGATTAGTGATTGATTTTCAGCCTTTTAAAATAGCTGTACTAGCCGGGTGAGGTGGCGGCACCTGTAGTCCCAGCTACTCGGGAGGCTGAGGCAGGAGAATGGCGGGAACCCGGGAGGCGGAGCTTGCAGTGAGCCGAGATCGTGCCACAGCACTCCAGCCTGGGCGACAGAGCGAGACTCCGTCTCAGAAAAAAAAAAAAAAATAAATAAATAAATAAAATAGCTGTACTCAAAACCATACATTAACTTCTAGACGTGACTTTTGCTGAATCCAAAGAGTTTTAATATGCAATAATGTGAATATTCAATTCAAAATATTTCATATTTATGTTATTTATTATTGTATTCATTAGTTATTTTTAAGTGTGATTTTTCACTTTCAAAAATGTATGGATTTTAGTTATATTTTTGTTATTTATTTGGATTAAGTGCATTAAAGAGAGAGAAGATTACTCTATGATTTCTACACTTTGAAGTGTTTGAGAATATTGTTTTTTTTCAGATCCAAACATTTTTGTTTGCTTTCAATTCTTTTTTGTTTGTTTGTTACATTTGGCTAATGACCTCATAGCTCTGATTATATTTATTTATGTATTCTTTTTTCTTTTTTTATTATTATACTCTAAGTTCTATGGTACATGTGCACTACATGCGGATTTGTTACATATGTATACATGTGCCATGTTGGTGTGCTGCACCCGTTAACTTGTCATTTACATTAGGTATATCGAAATGTTTCAGCATTTTTTTAAGGCTGGGTATATGGGGAACTTTAGGTAAAATATCCATGTGTGTTTCAGAAGACTGTAAATTCTGCAGTTCTCAAGTGTAATGTTCTATAAATGTTTATGAGATCAATTGTGTTAATTAAAATTATTCACTATGATTATGCGGTTGCCTTTTTTTTGTAATGTGTTATTGTTAATAATGCATTACGTATTTGAAGCTGTGTTATTAGATGGATACAAACTAGAATTGTTATATCTTCTTTGTGAGTTCAAAGTTTTATTATTTTAAAGTCCATCCATATTTTTATTAGTTTGTATGATAAAATCAATTTTGTCTAATATAGATTTACCACCATTTGGAGGATAATATTTGCATATATTTTATCACCCTTCTACTTTCAAATATTTTGCTTCCTTGCTTTTATATATGTCTTTAATAAATAAGAGTTGGATTTTGTCTTTTTAATCAAGTTTGACAACCACAATATTTTAATTAGAGCATAAGTCCATTTATATTAATTGTATAGTTGTGTTTAATTTTACTGTCTTATTATCTACCTTCTATTTGCTTTAGCTGTTTTATGCATTCTTTCTCTCTTTTCTTACCTTCTTTTGACTTCATAAAAAGTTTATTCAATTTTTGTCCTTCATTAGCTTGGAAGTACTCTTTTATTCTTTTCTTGCTAGATACCCTAAAGATTCAACATGAATACTATACTTATGAACCTCAGTTATTGAAGGTCACTTTCACCTTCTTTCTATACAATGAAAGGAACACAGAAAGCTTGAAATTCATTTATTGCCCAAAATCATATGCTATTTTATCTTATTTTAATTTTCTCTATATTTCAAATCCATAAAAAAGTTATTAACAGTATTTTATGCCATCAGCATATGCTTAGATTTAACTAGTTAAATTTGTCTGAAACAAAATACATTTATTCTTGAAACAGATTGGGATACTATCTTAGCAGTTGTTTCCTTTCACCATATGGAAGCAACCATTCTGTTGTTTCCTATATTCCATTGTTTCTGATGAGAACTCAGTTGTAACTCTGGTCAATCTTATTCACCTTATTTAAATAAACTTGTATGGTTTGATGATGGCCTTTTCTGCAATTCACTATCATTCATCTAAATGGAGATTAATCTTTATTATTTTTCTTAATTGGGCATTTTGAACTTGTGGATTGATTATATTACTCAGTTTGGGAAAATTATGAGAAAATCTCTCTTTAAATATACCCTCTGTTCCATTTTTCTGCAGTTTTATTCCAGAATTCTAAGACAACGTAATATACCATCTCATTGCCTATCCTATGCATCTCTTAACGGTTGGTCTATATTGTCTATTCTTTGGTACCCATTTGCTTCAGTCTAGAAATTTACTTTTCACCTACTTTTTAGTTCACTTGCTCACTCTCTCTTTACCCATTTCTAATTTTCTGTTAAACCCATTTAATGGAAGTCAATTATTTTACTTTTTAGGGTAAGAATAATTTCATTATTTTCGTCAAATATAATTGATCAAATTTATACTTACTAATTTTCTGTTAAATTTTTCGGTCTTATCTTCTACCTTTTTGAAAATATTAATAGCAAAACTACAATTACTTTTGCACCAACTTAATAATAAGCACTTTTTTATAGCCAGTGTATAATAATCCCAATATCTGGAGGCCTATGGGTCTTGTCTATTTACTGTTGTTTCTGCTTTTTCTCATTCATGCTGTCTTGCTTCAAGTGTGCCTGGCTATCTTGGATGCTAAACATTTATTTTAAACTGTTTTTGTAAAATTAATTTGACACTGAATTATGTGAATTTCCTACAAAGAAGGCTATTGTTTGCTTCTGTCAGATAACTAGGAGCTGTAACAATTCAGAATCTACTTAAACAAAAACTCAATAAACGTGATTTTGGCGGAGGCAACTCAGATAACTAGAAGCTTCCTGCCGACCATAAGAAGGCTGGTTTGTTCAGCTTTACCCATGATTCTGTAATGTCCTTTGGAGTTCCAGACAAGAATAACAGATGAGATGTTTTGCAAACCCAATATGAAGGTTTCAAAAGCATCTATCTTTTGGATATTGGACTCATAATTTTCCCCAATATCTCAACAAGAATGTATGCCATAATTATGTAATCCACAAATTTGAAAGGCCACATGGCTTTTTGAACACTCACAACTGAGTAAAAATGAGGATTATTGGCAAGCAGAAGATGTGGTCATTGTCTAGTATTCAAGGAAAAGGCAGTTCACCAGGTATGTGCTGAGTCCACGCATATCATTCAGAAATTCCTCAGGACAGGTACATATGCAGCATCAAAAATCTATGTTTCTTATTTGTGATAGTCATAAAGATCAATCCAATGTTCCAACTATGTGGCCTCTAGTGGCAGGTTAGATCTGATAGGTTGCATCATCAAAAGATGTTGAGAATATAAGAAAATCCAAGACAGTTCATTAGGATAAGTAAAAAATACAAACAAAAATAATAAGAAGTATGAAGAACTAAGTCAAAAGGCCATAGGCAGAATTGAAGTTAGTGTTGTGGGAAGTCAGGGACCCCAAATGGAGGGACTGGCTGGAGCCGTGGCAGAGGAACATAAATTGTGAAGATTTCAGGGACATTTATCAGTTCCCAAATAATACTTTTATAATTTCTCATGCCTGTCTTTACTTTAATCACTTAATCCTGTTATCTTCATAAGTTGAGGATATACGTCACCTCAGGACCACTGTGATCATTGTGTTAACTGTATAAATTGATTGTAAAACATGTGTGTTTGAACAATATGAAATCAGTGCACCTTGAAAAAGAACAGAGTAACAGTGACTTTTAGGGAACAAGGGAAGACAACCATAAGGTCTGACTGCCTGTGGGGTTGGGCAAAAAGAGTCATATTTTTCTTCTTGCAGAGAGCCTATAAACGGATGTGCAAGTAGGAGAGATATTGCTAAATTCTTTTCTTAGCAAAGAATATTAATACTCTGGTAAAGGAATGCATTCCTGGGGGGAGGTCTATAAACGGCCACTCTGGGAATGTCTGTCTTATGTGGTTGAGATAAGGACTGAGATATGCCCTCGTCTCCTGCAGTACTCTCAGGCTTACTAAGGTGGGGAAAAACTCCTTCCTGGTAATTTGTGGTCAGACCAGTTCTCTGCTCTCAAACCCTGTTTTCTGTTGTTTAAGATGTTTATCAAGAAAATACATGCTCCGCTGAACACAGAAACTTATCAGTAGTTCTGCTTTTTGCCCTTTGAAGCATGTGATCTTTGTACCTACTCCCTGTTCTTATACTCTTTCCCCCTTTTTTTTTGAGATGGAGTCTTGCTCTGTTGCCCAGGCTGCAGTGCAGTGGTGCAATCTCGGCGCACTGCAAGCTCCGCCTCCCGGGTCCACACCATTCTCCTGCCTCAGCCTCCTAAGTAGCTGCATTTTTAGTAGAGATGGGGTTTCACCGTGTTAGCCAGGATGGTCTCAATCTCCTGACCTTGTGATCTGCCTGCCTCTACCTCCCAAAGTGCTGGGATTACAGGTGTGAGCCACCGCGCCCAGCCTCTTTCCCCTTTTTAAAACCCTTAATAAAAACTTGCTGGTTTGAGGTTCAGGCGGGCATTATAGTCCTACCGACATGTGATGTCACCCCCGGCAGACCAGCTGTAAAATTCCTCTCGTTATACTGTCTCTCTTTATTTCTCAGCTGGCCAACACTTATGGAAAATAGAAAGAACCTACATTGAAATATTGGGGGTGGGTTCCCCCAATAAGTTAGAGTTTCAGAAAAAATTCAGACAAGAGATTACAGATTAATTGGCCAATAGGTGTATTGTATGTGGATGTGCCAAGCTGATATAAAGAGTTAGAGATAATAAAGACATGAGAGGTTTGGATAACACTACAACCATGACTCCTTTGGTTTTGACTGCTTATAGAAGTAGGTGAACATAGATTCTAAATAAGGAGAAGAATTGTTACCACTGGAGTCTCAATCTATTGACATGTAGTCATGGGGGTTGAAAAAATTGCATCTATGACATTTGTGTATTTCTCACACACACACACACACACACACACACACACACCCTAGTATGGTAGTATAGATTACCACAAGATTAATTCAGAGGAGCAATCTTAGTGTCACTGCCCTTGTCTCTATCTGAGCACCATATCCTCTCCTGATTCAGTTTATAAGAATAATATACTGGTTAAGTGCATCATCTGGAATCAAAACATATGATTTCAAATTCTGACTCTGCCACTTACTGACCTTACAACCTTTATTCTGGCTTCCTCAAATGTAAAGGGAATGATAGTTGTTATCTATCTAATGGAAATTTAGTAGGATTCACTAATTAATTCATACAAGCACTCAAAACACTGCCTAATGTATAGGAAGTGCTCAATAAATATTAGTATCAACAAATTCAAATCAGGAAAGGCATGAGGACAGTCTGTTTCTTAAAAGTGTCTGTTCAATTGTACTCTGGCCAAAAATCCAATACCCTGTTAGAGATTTTCAGCTAAGATAATTTTAAAACAACAGAAAAATTATTTCCTTACATTTAAGGAAGACTATTCTTTATTTTTGGCTGAAATGCTGTGTTCAGTTCTAGTTGATATATATCACAGCAAGAAAATAAGTGGGGAGAATGGTAACCTAAATACATCAGGAATGTTAAACATGGGGGAAAATGTGATCAAATCAATAAAATTGTCAACAGCATGAACAGAATGAACTCTTCGTTATTTATTTCAGTGTTTTAGGATGATACGACACATCTTGAAACCTGAAGGAGGCAAACTGAAGTCAAAGAGTGCCATTTGACAATGCAGGAAATCACTAACCCTAAGAAATATTACTTGGGAAATATTATCATTCCATAATTACAGATTTAAAATCATTTTATCCATGATGTTTTTTCTTCTTATGCTCTCCCCTTGCCCAGGGTCTACATTTTCCTTTTCATTTTCAAATAATTAGGTAATAAATCCTGATTTGTTACCATTGGCGTTAGAATGGATGACATCCACAAACTTTGCATCGGTGTAATCCAATCTTCTATATGGTGGTTTTCTGGAGAACTTTGGCCCAGCAGGGTCAAGACCTGGAAAGCAAGAAAGAAACTATCAGTCTAATCAAGTCTACAGAGCTCCTTACATTGCATACTTCCATTATTACTACATTATAAACATAAAAAGCATTTATACTTTTAGTTTAAACCTATCCAAAAACATATCTAAAAACAAATGAAAGTGGATGAATAGCAGGTAACTTCATTATTTGAATAATAATACTAACCTTCAGAACTTTTCAGGTTAAGCCACAACAAAATATTGTAGGATTTTTTGGAGAATTTTTATGTGAGACTGAATTAGGAGTAATACAGTAGTTTACATTTAATAATAACTACAACTATTTCTCCTGAAGGAAAAAAATAATGAATACCATCTGGTTCTCTCTTGAACTCTGTACCTTACTAGCTCACTCTGGATTTATCTGTAGACAGACCTGAAAAGCTTTTTCAGGTGCCAAATATAATTTGGGCTATGGGATAAACCATGTTATCTTACCCATTTCTCATAAGACTTTCTCACACACTCTTAAGAAAAGGAAAATATATTTTAAATTCCGTGGAGTGTGAATATTATTTCTGGGGTATCCTAATTTCTAAATAAAAATTCTAGGCTCATGAGTTTCTGGGAACTGTCAAAAATCGGAGAGAGAAGATAAAATTCAGTTTCTTGAGAACATCTATACAATGAAGAAACAATCATCTTAAAAAGATATTTGAAAGTAAAATATAATGTTTTTCATTTCAAACACCTCTATTATCCCCATTTTACTTAACCCACTTGACTGAATGAGACAGAATCATCTATCTTCCTATAAATTATTCTGATGTAGAACTTCCATGTTTGGTGGCCTTTTAGTCCCTGATGATTGCCTGGTATTTGGGGCCATTCAAACTAGACTAATATGTGTAAACACAATTTAAGTACAAATTGAGCAAGTGTGGTTTTTGAAATAGAATGGGCTTTAAGCACTAGGGAACTTTGTATAAATAAATCCTGGCTAAACTGCTACTTCTTGACCCTCCTACATTCATTCAGTTAATTTGTTTTCACACATGTTTGTTAACATTAAAACTAATCAGAGTAAGGATATGCTTAAGGTTTGCAAAGGTAACTATCTCTATGTTATTCACCTCTCTCCTCCTTCTTTGAAACTTAACTAAAGACACTATTTTCTTTTATCAACACTTAAAGTTATTATAAGTCTTTTATGGCCATATATATGAATAATTGCTTTTTTTTTTCCAAAATAAAAAAGGTAAATTGGTTGAAAGGAATATTATCCTCCTATTCCTAAAATCACTACCACTCATAGAGGAAAGAATGAAAATCCATGTCAGCCTTATTAGATGACCGAGTTTTCTGGATGCAGTAACTTTGTTATAGAAATATGAAGGGGGACCCAGAGCCCCTCAAATTGGATACAACTCCTGATTCCTTTGTAGCATTCAAGTAAAAATTTTTAGAGAGTTGAAATGCATCAGTTTGTGATAACTAAGTAAATAGTTATATTCTTAGCTAATACATAAAGTATTTTTGTTCAATGGGTCACATTTACTTCTGTATTCTTAGGATAGTATGTCCTTAAAATTTAGCTGGGACTACAGAAATAGGTATTTTTCTCCCATTTCCATTTGGGTAACTTAAGCTCTGTTGAGAGCTTAACAAAACTTCAGAGTCTAACTAAAACAAAGCCAATATTTAAATATAACATAGAAAATAATAAATGTTTGTACATAATTTCTATTGAGTAATTATTGTACCCACTAAATTTTAAGTGGCTGGATCACGCCTGTAATCCAAGCACTTTGGAAGGCCGAGGTGGGCAGATTTCTTGAGGTCAGGAGATCGAGACCAGTCTGGCCAACATGGTGAAACACTGTCTCTATTAAGAAAAACAAAAATTAGCTGGTGTGGTAGCAGGTGCCTTTAATCCCAGCTACTCAGGAGGCTGAGGCAGGCGAATCACTTGAGCCCAGAAGGCAGAGGTTGCAGTGAGCCAAGATTGTACCACTGCACTCCAGCCTGGGCAACAGAGTGAGACTCTGTCTCAAAAAAAAAAAAAAAAAAAAAAGAAGGCTGGGCGCGGTGGCTCAAGCCTGTAATCCCAGCACTTTGGGAGGCCGAGACGGGCGGATCACGAGGTCAGGAGATTGAGACCATCCTGGCTAACACGGTGAAACCCCGTCTCTACTAAAAAATACAAAAAACTAGCCGGGCGAGGTGGTGGGTGCCTGTAGTCCCAGCTACTCGGGAGGCTGAGGCAGGAGAATGGCCTGAACCCGGGAGGCGGAGCTTGCAGTGAGCTGAGATCCGGCCACTGCACTCCAGCCTGGGCGACAGAGCGAGACTCCATCTCAAAAAAAAAAAAAAAAAAAAGGAAAAAGAAAAAAAATTAGCAAAGTAACTTCTGAGACTTAAAAGTATGCTAAAGCAATAATTTTATAAAAATAATTTTACCTGTTATTCTTCCAAGTTGACCATTAAATATCTTTCCAACAAATCCACTGATATGAGCCCCTAAGCTCATACCTATGAAATGAAAATTGTCAAGAGATGCACCATGCTTCTGCAATTAAAAAGGCAATATTACAGTATTCATTTCAAGTAATAACAAATCATGCCTCCCTCATATATCAACATTTTAAAATTCATTATTTTTTCTGGCTTAATTCATTTTGAGGATATAGGGAAAGAGACTTTACAATTTCAAAACAACTATATCTTTGTTCAGTTTTTGCCTAAAATATTTGATTTTTCTTTATTCATTCTCAATATTAATTTTTTATTTTAAAATTGTATCATCTCATGCAGAACAGTATATGCAAAATACAATTAATTAGCAAAGTGTTTTATAATAATCAACATTACTAGGTGTTTACTTTCTGCTAGCTACCTCGATATGGGCCTTATAAAGTTCATATTTAATACTTCCAACTTAATTATGAGTTACTCATTTTTATCCTAATGCCTAAAACTGTCAGCAGCACCTATTAAATGCTAAATAAATAACATTGGATCAATTCCTATTTTATTAAGGAAACAGTGTCAGAAGTAACGACTTTCCCAAAGCCACATAGATTCATAAGACGAAAAGATAGATTCTGAATGTTTGTGTCTCCCTAAAATTCGTATGTTGGAATTCTAATCCTCAAGGTGATGATATTTGGAGGTGAGGCCTTCTTGTGGGTTGGGAGAATTATGTCATGAATGTGGAACCCTCATGAAAGGGATTAGTGCCCAGATAGAAGAGACCTGAGGGATCTCCTTCGACTCTTCCACCATGTGAGGACACAGTGAAAAGGCATAATCTATGAACCAGGAACTGGGCCCTCACCAGACACTGAATCTGCTGATGCCTTCTTCTTGGATGTCTCAGACCCCGGAACTCTGAGAAATACATTTTTGTTGTTTATAAGCTACCTAGCCTATGGTATTTTGTTATAGCGGCCCAAATGGACTAAAACACAAGCCTAGGTCTCACTGCAAAATTTATGGTAATTTGCTTTCTTGTTTTATCTGATCAGGTTGTGTCAAAAACCTTAGGAAGATTCACAAAAGTTGAATAAGGATTCTCACTTCAGAGATGATAAAATTAATTTCATGGATTTTAGGTGACTTCCCCTGATCACCAGCTAAGGAGTGATGCGTCCAATCTTCCAAGGCCGACGTCTGAATACCTCTTAGTCTCAGCTCCAGGAAGGGAACTAGGAGACTACATGAGAGTGTACTTTCACCACACTCTTCGGGAGCTAGTGTGAGACTTGTGGGCAGATCATGGTCCAGCCCACACAGTGACATGTCTGATGGCTTACAGAAAGATGTGGAGCACCTGCCACTAATGAAAAACTACACTCAGGCTTTCAAGGCACAAGGTTATGATTTCCTTCAGATCTCACAGCCATGCCCCAAAATAGGAGGGAGTATCTCTCAAGACTCCAGTGCTGCTGGTCGTTTAAATCTTCCTCTGTAATACGAAGCCTCTGTAAGCAAAGGCACTGTTAGAATTTTATCTAATATTACAAATTTTCCTAAATATTTCTATTTAACATTCCCATTCTCCACACTTTGAGGCACATATTTATTAGTTGAGAAAACACCAGTAACATCAGGAAAAATCAGTGATGTAATTAAGTCTGTTGGTGGGGATGGTTGAATCAATGATCTCCTCTGTCTGTCTACAGCAACGGTATTGTTTTGTCCAAATTTGGGGGTGTAAAAATAATAATGAAAGTTGATCTTACTCAACGATGACTCAATGTCACCCACTGATTAAGCACATATATATTAATTCAATATTCATATAAATATTTTGGTAAATTTTGTTATTCTATATTTACAAATAAGGAAATGCAGCACAGAGAGGCTATGTAATTGTTCAAAATTACAGATGATAAAAGATGGACATATACTTTGAACCCATCCAATCTGACCCCTGGCCACTACACATAACTGCTTCTTGGAAATGTTGTTATTTGTTCAGTTTTTAGCAGAGTCTGGAAAGTTCAGCACAACACAACTCAAGTTCAAATTTCAAGCCCAATAATGCCCCCAAACCAGATAGCACCCTTCCTTCTCTCAAGTACCCACGACTACCTACTTTCTTTTAGGATAGACATGGATCTCCCTAAGGGTTGACTTTGTAAACAAAAATCATTCACAATACAGATAACATAGAACTGGCCTGAACTTTATTTGATCCATTCAAATCCTGAGCAGACTCGAATGAATCTGAGGTCTGCCTCCAAAGGTGACAGAAGTATGCTAGTTTTCGAAATGATTTTTTGCCCGTAATCCCACCAATTTGGGAGGCCAAGGTGGGCGGATCACCTGAGGTCAGGAGTTCGAGACCAGCCTGGCCAACATGGTGAAACCTTGTCTCTACTAAAAATACAAAAATTAGCTGGGCATTGTGGTGGGCACCTGTAATCCCAGCTACTCAGGAAAACCACTTGAACTTGGGAGGTGTAGGCTGCAGTGAGCCGAGATCGTGCCACTGCACTCCAGCTTGGGCGACAGAGTGAGACTCTGTCTCAAAAAAAAAAGAAAAAAAAAAAGGATTTTTTCTTTACTTTTATCGATTCACACTTAATTATATGTCAATATTTTAGCCATATATTTTTAAAGATACTTTAAGAATGTAATAATTGTAAAGTTTATTTCCCCCACCCACATAGGATAACTATTTTATTCTGAGGTTGGTATAGGTAGAGTTAAAAGAAATCTCAGAAGATTTTTAAATAAAACATAATAACTACTAAATTTTAATATAATGTTTTAAAAATAACACAGGATATTTCTAGGTCTAGAATTATTCATTTAGACAGACAAAGAAAAGATGGCTGCATACATTAGTATATTAAACCAGTAATTGTTAATGCTTATGGGGAAAAGTATATCATTTATTATCACTTTGTGGTATTGAATGTAACACACTGTATATTGTATAGCATGTATAATACATAAAATTCCAAGACTTACCAAAAGATTTTTAATGTGCCCACTCAAACTCACAGCAACTTTTCTGGTGTTTTTAACCGCTCTATCATAAATAAAAGTTGTAGCACCTCGGTTCCAGTCAACTACAATTACATTCATATCTTCTTCATTCAGCAAAATGCTTACGAAGTTCTGAAGCCATGATGGGATGGAGCCCATTGGTCTGTATCCATGAATAAGCCAGACTGTTTTCTTTTGTGTGTTGAAATTAACATTAAGTGAGTTATTGTGTTCAAACAGTGGCTTAGGACAATTTAGGTTGTTCCTTGTATACATCATCAGAATTATCTCTATTCTTGGAATAAATAAATCTCTGAAGGAATCCTTTATACTTAGATGAGAGAATTCAAGGCATGGTCTTTCATTCTCTGAAATAAGAAAATGTCAATCAAGTTAAGTAGTGGAATAATATTTTACTCCTGTTGCTGTTGCAAAGAACAGAATTAAATGTGGAGTGTAGGGAAGACTTCATTTCATTAGCCCTTTAACATAATTTACTGAGCTACCGCAATGTTTAAGGTAATGCATTAATTATCTAAAAAGATTTTCTGAACTAAAAGTAATGGAAAATACAAATGTGATTGGTTAAAAATTTAAGAAGAGATTTTTATCTGTACAAAATGTAACAATAATGGTGTGAGTGAAAACAGTAAGATTGTTAATAAAGTGCAATGGGTACTAATCAAAGTCGATAAATTGATCATAAACTTTAACAAAAGTTTTACAGAATAGTCCTTGTATAAAAGCATTAGAATAAAATATATTTAACCTAACTGGTCATCAATACAAAACAATAAAGTAATATTTTCCTCATAAAATTTAAAATATTTTAGAAAATTAAATAATAAATATTAATATAACATGAATGTTGAGATCATAAGTTGATACAACATTCCTTTGAAATTTTACATGTGTGTGTTTACTGTACACATAAACTTCACAAATCTTTTTCTTAATTTTCTTTCTAGGACTTACCATTTGTAATAAGTGTAAAGACATTAATCACTGGGTTATGTATAATGGGACAAAAATGTAAAACATCTTAAATCTCATCCTTATAGTATTTTCATCCATGTGTGCATTCTATCATTATTAACTATCTGTCTACATATTGCTCTATATACTTATCTATCTACCCTAGAAAGAACTAGGGCAGAAAATAAAATAACTAAACCAGATTTATAATAAGAGTCATTGCTAGACAATGAAATGATGACTGCCTTTTGTTTTCTTTTTCACAGATTTTTGTGATTCTATTTTTTTTTTCACAATAAGCAAATAATCCCCATAGTGTTTTTTTTCCAGATGATAGTATATGTTCGTACTGCTTCTAGCACTTAAATTTGATAAGAATATTTAGGAAATAATTTTTCAATCCATACCAAAAATTAACAAAAGTATTAGTGCACTTTATGCCAGTAATTCCACTTTAAAGAATCTATCCCAGAAAAACTTAATACTGAGATAATATGCATTTCCTACAATAATTCTAGTTTTCAAGTATATTCACAATATTGTCACAATTGATTAGATGAAGAAAAATAAGGAAGGCAATGAAGGAGAAGCAAGACTTGCATTCCATTCCTATATTAACAGCTGAGAGATATTTGGAAAAATTATTTCATTTGTTGTAAATATCAGAGAATGAGGAAGAGAAATATATTGAAACACAATACAATATGAAAGCAAGCTACACTGTGCAAATTGTGTGGGAAATCTATACATCCACCTTCCCACCACCTGGAATTCTGACAAGAATTTAATACATATCAATACCAATCAATACATCCAAAGTACTGGTCCACTCCAAGCTAAAGTCAATTTTACCTGGCCCTAGAAAGAGTAATGAGGAATAAACCAGTAGGATCCTGGTGATAAATATAACAGAAATAAATCATCACCTAATACAATCAACAAAGATATCTATTATCTATTAACAGATACACAAGTATTTTTCATTAGAATGCAAGAAAAATTACATCTCAAAAACTGGAGCAGGAGTGAAAAATACAAAAATTAGCTGGGCATGGTGGTGCATGCCTGTAATCCCAGCTACTCGGGAGGCTGAGGCAGCAGAATCCATTGAACCAGGGAGGCGGAGGTTGCAGTGAGCCGAGATTGTGCCACTGCACTCCAGCCTGAGCAACAGAGTGAGATCCGTCTCAAAAAAAAAAAAAAAAAAAAAAAAAAAAAAAAAAAAATTAAGAAAACAACAATAGGATCAGATGAAAAACACAGTAATGAAATATTCCAATTCAGAAAAAGTAAAAATGCAATTGCAAAATTAAAATCTGCATTATAAATGCTATAACAAACCATGGAAAGCTCTTCTTAGAGTAAGAACTGAAGAAAGAAAGATATTAAAATTATTAAGGGAAACACAGATAGAGGACAGGGTCTGCTTATTCAAATAAAAAATGATTGCTGTTTCCCTGAGGTGGGGGTGGTAATCATTTGAGGGTAAGAGAAAGTAGCAGCTACAACAACTAAGGAAATCATTGTATACAGGCATTTGCACATGGAAAAGGCTCACCATAATCTAGATAAAATCGGTAAATCAGACTCACCAAGAGACTTCCTAGAAACTGGTTTGGATTTCGATGAAAGAGAAAAATACCCTAAAAATATCAAGGCAGAAAATCCAAGTTACAAATTTCTATTTGTATGAAGGAATAAAGTTCTAATGACTTCATAATTCTCTTTTTTAAAATAAAACATGAGATAGATAAAAACGTCATCAAGTGGAATGTTTTGTGCCCTAATAATTTTATACCTTTCCTAAAGTACACCACTCATAAAAAGCATAGTAAAGTCCCTGACATTGTCACTATTAAATAAATGTAGATTTATCAAAGACAAGATCCAGAGAAACTTTCGGTATACAAAGATTCAAAGTGAGTATGAAATAAAATTAGATATTGATTTTAAATTTATGAAACTGGGTAAAACATGAATGCGGTATCAAAAATCATTCTTGTACAGTGTTTCCAAATTATACTGACAAGATGAGATGCAAGTTAAAAATACAGAGGAAGTAAGCTTGTTGCAAAAATTCATCAACTGAGGGATTTGCAAGATTATTATTTTTTACTTTCATAGATACATAAGTAGGGGTTTAAAAAAGATATTAAAAACCTTAAATGTTAAATGCTGTGCTATGTAAAATAGTACACATAAATTTCTACACACTAGAAAATATTAAGTTATAGTAAACAGTACATATATATATATAAGAAGTGAAAATGGAAATATATAAAGCAGAATGAAACAAAATGATGATATTACACTAGAGAAAAGAATATATATGATATGTGAGCAGTTCTGTACCCTATTAAAAAGCAAAAAATAAAAATAAACATTTTTTTAAAAAGTAACAAGATATTTAAAGGAGGTACACAGGCAATTTTAAATAAATAGAGAACTAAATGTATTCTATATAAAATAAAAATAAAATAGGTTGGTATGTTTTAGTGCAGTAATGGCACCAATTTACCACTCCTGAATCCTTCTCATTTCTCTTGGAAATTTTAGTTACATCATAAGTGGGGTGACTTGTTCCACTCCTTGATATGGACACAAATGTAGGGCTTGCCCTAGAAAATAGAACCTTAGGAAACTTAATGCAAGCAGAGGCTTAAAATCAGCTTGTGCATGTGGGTTTGGACATTCTAACCTCTGCTATCACCACAAAAGCATCCCTAGTCTGGCCTGTTAGAAAAGGAAAGACAGGTGTAATAGTGTAAAGTTCTCCAGTGTGCTAGGTTCTAGTCACCCCAGCTGACTGACAGTCATTCAATAGCCAGACATGAACTGAACCAGGAAAAACAGAGTTACCTAACCACCTCCCATATGACTCCACAAGTGTGAGTAATAGCTGCTTAACATCAAATCCCACTGAAGGTTAAGAGTTTTATTTTATTTTGGCATCACTGTGACATCATATAGTCGATTTCATCAGCAACATTAATATCAAGTAAAGAGAATAAAAACAAGTCATCAACTGATACAGTGGGTGCGGTGGCTAATGCTTATAATCCCACCACTTTGGGAGACCGAGCTGGGTGGGTCACCTGAGACCAGCCTGGCCAACATGGTAAAACCTCGTTTCTACTAAAAATACAAAAATTAGCTGGGTATGGCAGTGGGCGCCTATAATCCCAGTTACTTGGGAGGCTGAGGCAGGAGACTCGCTTGAACCTGGGAGGTGGAGGCTGCAGTAACCAAGATCACACCACTGCACTCCAGCCTGGGTAACAGAGCAAGACTCTGTCTCAAAACAAACAAACAAACAAACAAACAACAACAACAAAACAGTTATCAAATGATACAAAAAAAGATAAACTAATGTATTGTCAAACTCTTGAACATTAAATTGATTCAATTCTGCTAGATTTAGGAATAGAAAGAAAAATAAAATTCTAGACAACAAAAACTTACAGGAATCCCTAATAATTATAAGTGGACTCTTCAGCAGAAACTTTGCAGGGCAGAAGGCAATGGAAATATATATTTTAAATGTTGAAAGAAAAACTATCAACCTAGAATTCCATATCCAACAAAATTATCCTTTAAAAATGAGGAAGAAATTAAAACATCCCAACATTCCCACACGAACATAAGCTGGGAATTCCTTACCTCTAGACCCACTCTACATGAAATATTAATGCAAGTCCTTCACATTTAAATGAAAGTACACTAGACAAGTAACTAGAAGTCATACAAAAATACAAAAATATAAGGTTCTCTGGTAAAGACAAATATATGACAAATAAAAACAGTTTTGCTTTGTAACTTTACTTTTTATTTTCTACAAGACTTAAAAGACAAATGCATAAAAATAACTATGAATGCATGTTAATGTTAATGAGTACACGATATATAATGATGTAATCTGTGTCATCGGTAAAATTAAGTAGGGGAGGGTGGAACTGTAAAGAAGTAGAGAATTTTGTTATGGTATTGGAGTTAAGTCAGTATCAATTTAAAAAAGATAATGACTTTTGGCTATTATTTGTAATCCTCAATGTAATCAGAAAGAAAACATCTATAGAATATTTAAGAAAATGAGAAGAGAATCAAAACACGCTGCTACCAAAAAAAATCGATTAAACACGAAGAAAGGCAGTAGTGGAGGAAATGAGGGACAAAAAGCTTTAAGACATACAGAAAACTAATAAAAAAGTGGCAAAAACAAGTGCTTTGCTATCAGTGATAATTTTAAATGTAGGTAGACTAAACAACCCCCCCCCAACTGAAAACATATTGGCAGAATGAATAAAAATCAGGATCAAACTATATATTATCTACGAGAGACTCAGTTTAGATTTAAAGACATATACATTGAAACTTAAAGAATGAAAAAAGATATTCAATGCAAAATGTAACTAAAAGCAAGCAGAAATGCTGCACTAATATCAAGCAAATTAACTAAGTTAAAATCTGTTACAAGAGACAAATACATTAAAATGCTGAATCAGTAAAAATTCTTAGAAGAAAACAAGGGTGAAACCTTCATATGTTGGATTTGGCAATGATTTCTTGAATGCTACAAGAACAGAACCACAGGTGACAACCAAAAAAAATGAGTAAATTGGACTTAATCAAAATTAAAACTTTTATGCATCAAAGGACATTATCAACAAAGTAAAAAGGCAACCCACTGAATGTGAGAAAATATTTATTAATCATATATCTGATATGGGATTAATTCCAGAATATTATAATGAACTTCTATAACTCAACAATGAAAACACAAACAACCCAATTAAAAATGGGCAAAGAACTTAAATAGACATATCATTGAAGATACCCAAAAGTTCCCTAAGCTTATGAAAAGCTCAATATCACTACCACTAATAACTGGGGAAACATAAATCAAACATATAATGAGATGCCACTTCCTACCTCTTATGATAACTTGCTAAAAATACACACACAAAAAAAGTGGAAAATAACAACTGTTGGTAAAGATGTACAGAAATTGGAACCATTGTGCATTGTTGATGGGGATATAAAATGGCGTAGCTGCTGTGGAAAATGGTATGGTGGCTCCTCTAAAATTGAAAATAAAATTACCATATTATCCAGCAATTCCACTTCTGTATATACACCCAAAAGAACTGAAAACAGTAACTGGAAAAGATATTTGTATACCCATGTTTATAGAAGCATTATTTGAAATAGCTAAAAGGTGGAAGCCACACAAGTATCCATCAACAGGTGAATGAATAAACAAAACCTGGTAGATATCTAGAATGGAATATTGTTCAGCTTTGAAAAGGTGAAATTGACACATACTACAATAAGAATAACTTTGAAGACATTATGTCAAGTGCAAATAAACTGGATATAAAAGGACAAATACCATATAATTCAATTTAAATGAGATACTGAGAGCAGTCAAATTTATAGAGAAAGAAAGTAGGACTGTGGTTGCTCTGGGCTGAGGGAAAAGGGGAAATGAGGAATCATTTAATAGGCATAGAGTTGATGGGTACAGAATTTGAGTTTGAAAAGATAAAAAATTCTGGCGATGGGTGATGATCATGGTTGCATGACAGTGTGCATGCAGTTAATGCCACTAACCTATAAACTTTAAAATGGCTAAAATGATAATTTTTTCTCTGTGTTTGACTACAGTTGAAAGAAAACAAAACAAAACATTCAGAATCTAATTCCTGTCAGTACAGATATCTCATCCCCTCATGCCAGATTTGCCTTACTGCTGTAAACAACGAGAACAGTGGATAAAATACATGCGAACAAAATTAGACACTGGACAACAAAAAACATAGAATTGTGATTGCTGAAAGGGAGGCAATTTATTTGAACCCTATAAACTCATAGCATTCTTCTTGGAGGTCATTTCCAGACTGCTGCGTAAAAAGGGCTCCATGAATCAGAGTATAGCAGTCTTGTCAAGTTGGGGAGAAACATCAGAGTCTGGGAAGTCTGAGACAACTAGAATTTGAAAGGCAAAGTGCCAGAGAGGAAGGAGCCAGGCAGAAGAAAAGCTCTGAAATCTGCATGGGGTCGCTTATATCTGGATGTTACTGGATCCATATGTTGCTGGATATGATCCTTTGCATACGGGATAGAACCACAAAGAGCTGAAAGCTGAACAATTTTCGAGGTTACATTAGACTAGGAGAGATTGAAGTTCCAACTAGGCAAAGTAGAAAGACCTTAATAAACAGTAGGAACATTCAGCAGAATCCCTAGAATGGTCAGACTTTAGTTTAAATGGCACTAAACCAGGTCTAGAATAAAAGAGAATGTAGAGCCATCCTCCTCCTCTCATTCTCCAAGCTCTGCTTGCTTTCATTCAGCCTCATCCTCCGACAAAGGACAGGCTATGTATATAATATTTAAGGAAAATGTTAACAATCTTGGGATAGGCAAAGGACTCTAATATAAGATACACAGTAAGCATGAAACAGAAAAAAGTGATAAATTGGAGTTTTACATAATAATACGTATCTTCTAAAAGGACATTGTTAAGAATATGAATATGCAGAGTTGTGTATCTGAAAAACACTTGTATCTCAACTAACATGTATATGTATTATAAGAAAATTCAATGTTTCAATTGGCAAAATAGTTAAAGACATTTTACAAAAGATGGCATAATGTCTAAGAAGCTGAAGAAATGATACTTAACATCACTAGTCATCAAAACAACGTGATTTAAAACCAAAATAATCTACCACTACATATCCAGGAGAATGACTAACATTAAAAACTGACAAAACCAACTAGGATGTAAAACAACTGAAACCATTGTACATTGCTGGGGAAAATGACAAAATGATACAATTATTGTTAATTTCTTATAATGTTCTATGCACTTATATGATCCCAAAAATTAACTTGTGGATGTTAACGCATGAGAAATAAAAACATGTCCTTACTACATTTACAAGTTCATAGTGTTTTTTTGTTTTGTTTTTATATAACGACACCAAATTGTAAAAAAAAAAAAAAAAAAAAGTCAATCAAGAAGTATACGAGTAATTAAATTGTAATAAATTAATACTACCCAGCAATAAAAAGAAATAAACTTCTTATGCATGCAAAAACTTTGATGAATCACAAAAGCATTATGCTGAGCAAAAGACTCCAGAAACAAAAAAGCACATATTTTAAATTTTCATGTATATGAAATTCTACAAAAGAAATATTTAATATAGTGTCATAAAGAAGGTCTGGGTTATATAGAACCAGAGGTGTGGAAGGGATTAATTGCAAAAAGCTAAATTTTAAAGGTGCAGGAAATGTTTTATATCTTGACTTTATGGTTGTTATATACCATAAGAAGTATGATGCACCTATTTTTTTTTTCAAAACTCATTAGGCCTGGTGCAGTGGCTCACATCTGTAATTCCAGAACTCCGAGAGGTCAAGGCAGGAGGATTGCTGGAGGCTAGGAGTTCAAGACCAGTCTGAGCAAGGTAGTAAGACGATGTCTCTACAAAAAAAAAAAAAAAAAAAAAGTGAAAAATAAACCAGGTCTGGTAGTGCACACCTGTGGTCCTACCTACTCAGGAGGCTGAGGTAGGAGGATTGCCTGAACCCAGAAGATCAAGGCTCAGTGAGCCATGGTAGCATCACTGCACTCCAGCCTGGGCAACAGAAGAAGAACCTATCTCAGCAACAACAACAAAAAATAATCAGTACATTTAAATGTGTGTACATTTTATTGTATTTATACTAAACATCAATAAAATTAATTTTTAAAAACTTAAAGATCCAAAACTTTTTCAAATAATAGAAAAAATATAAAGTTCAACAAATAATTCTTAAAAGCTAGAATAACCCTAATGTCAAATATAAAGATAGGACAAACACACACACACACACACACACACCCCCCCCAGATAAATTAGATATGTCATTCCGACCCATACAACAATCTAAAGGCAAAATTCCCAAATCACAAAAATACAGAGCATAAGAACAAAAAATTAATTTATACTATTTTAAATATAAGTTAGAATAGAAGTATAACTTAATAAAATAACAGAATGCTTTTTAATTTTATGCTAATTGGAATAATCATACTAATGATAAAACATTACTGCATATTTCCATGAAAATTAAGAAAGTATAAAAAGTATCTGCTATCACACTATGTATTATTTTTAATATTCTAATGTAGCATTAAGATTTGAAAAGTAGGAGGCTAAATATCACGATAAAATGTTGCGGGTGCTGACAGACAAAATAGCCAGTATAGAGGATAATGTAACTGACTGGCTAGAACTGAAAAACACACTACTTGTGATTGAATTTCATAATGCAATCACATTAACAGCAGAATAGACCAAGCAAAGGAAAGAATCTCAGGGCTAGAAGACTGCCTTTCTGAAATAAGACAGGCAGACAAGAGTAGAGAGAAAAGAATGAAAAGGAAGAATCTCAGAGAAATATGGGATCATGTAAAGATACCAAATAAATCTATGACTCATTGGTGTATCTGAAAGAGATTGGGAGAATAGAACAAAATTGGAAAATATATTTTAGGATATCATCCAGAATAATTTCCCCAACCTACCTAGAGAGGCCAACATTCAAATTCAGGAAATGCAAAGAACCCCAGTAAGATACTTTAAAAGAAGATCATCCCCAAGACACATAATCATCAGATTCTACAAGGTTGAAGTGAAAGAAAAACGGTAAAGGCAGCAAGAGAGAAAAACCAGGTCATCTACAAAGGGGAGCCATCAGACTAACAGAAGACCTTTCAGCTGAAACCCTACAAGCCAAAAGAGATTGGGAGCCAATATTCAAGATTCTTAAAGAAAAGAAATTCCAGGCTAGAATTTCATATCTGGGCAAACTAAGCTTCATAAGCAAAAGAGATATAAAATCTTTTTCAGACAAGCAAATGCTGAGGGAATTTGTTACCACCAGACCTGCCTTACAAGAGCTCTAGAATAAAGCACTAGATAGGGAAAGGAAAGATCATTACCAGCCATTACAAAAATATACTGAAGTACACAGACCGCTGACACTATAAAGCAACCACATAAACAAGTCTGCAAAATAACAAGCTAATATCATGATGACAGGATCAAATCCACATATATCAATACTAACCTTACATGTCAATGGGTTAAATGCCTCAATTAAAAGACACAGGGTGGCAAACTGGATAAAGTGCCAAGACCCATCTGTATGCTGTCTTCAAAAAACCCATCTCACATACAGTGACGAACATGGGCTCAAAATTAAGGGGCGGAGAAGAATCTACCAAGCAAATATAAAACAGGAAAAAAAAAACAGGGGTTGCAATCCTAGTTTCTGACAAAACAGATTTTAAATCAACAAAGATCAAAAAAGACAAAGACATTACAGAATCGTAGAGGGTTCCATTCAACAAGAAAATCTACCTGCCCTAAATATGTATGTACCCACTACAGGAGCACCCAGGTTTGTAAAGCATGCTTTTTCTCAGAGATCTTCAAAGGGACTTAGAATCCCACACAATAATAATGGGAGACTTCAACAACCCACTGACAATATGAGATACATTACTGAGACAGAAAATCAATAAAGATATCCAGGACCAGAACTCAGCACTGGATCAAATGGACCTGTTAGCTCCACATAAAACAATAGAATATACATTTTTCTCAAGGCCACATGGCAAATACTCTAAAATCAGACACACAATTGAAAGTAAAACACTCCTCAGCAAAGCAAAAGAAATGAAATCATAACAAAAAGTCTCTCATACCACAGTGTAATCAAATTAGAAATTAAGACTAAGAAATTCACTCAAAATGATATAATTACATGAAATAGAATAACCTACTCCTAAGTGAATCCTGGGTAAAATTAACATTTCGAGAAATTATTTGAAACTAATGAGAAGAAAGATGCAACATACCAGAATCTTTGGGACACAGCTAGGGCAGTGATAAGAGAGAAATTGATAGCACTAAATGACCACATCAAAAAGTTAGAAAGATCTCAAGTTAACAATCTAGCATCACAACTAAAAGAACTAGGGAACCACGAGCAAACAAATTACAAACGAGCAGAAGACAACAAATAACCAAAATCAGAGCTGAACTGAAGGAGACTGAGAAATGAAAAACTATTCAAGAGATCAATGAATCAAGGAGATGGTTTTCTGGAAAAAAATAATACAATAAATAGACTGCTGGCTAGACTAATAAAGAAGAAAAGAAGAGTCAAATAAACAGAATCAGTAACAATAAGGGTGATATTACTACTTAACCCACAGAAACACAATCATCAGAGAATATTATGGACACTTCTATGCATATTAACCAGAAAATCTAAAAGAAATTGATAAATTCCTGGACAAATACATCCTCCCAAGAGACGCCAGGAAGAACTGGTATCCCTGAACATACCAATGACAAGCTCTGAAATTTAGGAAGTAATAAACAGCCTACCAACCAAAAAAAGAAAAAAAACCTAGGAAAAGCCTGGGACCAGGTGCATTCACAGATGAATTCTACTAGATGTACAAAGAAGAGCTGGTACCATTCCTACTGAAACTATTCCTGAAAAAATGAGGAGGAGGGACTCCTCCCTAACTTATTCTATGAGGCCATCATCATCCTGATACCAAAATCTGGCAGAGATTTAACAACAACACAAAAAACTTCAGGCCAATATCCTTGATGAGTATCAATGCAAAAATCCTCAACAAAATACTGGCAAACCGAATCCAGTAGCACATCAACAAGCTTATCCACCATGATCAAGTAGGCTTCATCCCTGGGATGCAAGGTTGGTTCAACATACACAAATCAATAAATGTGATTCATCACATAAACAGAACTAAAGACAAAAACCACATGATTATCTCAATAGATGCAGAAAAGGCCTTCAATAAAATTCAACATTGTTCCATACTAAAAACTCTCAATAAACTATGTATTGAAGGAACATACCTCAAGATAATAAGAGCCATTTATGACAAACCCACAGCCAACATTATACTAAATGGATAAAAGCTGAAAGCATTCCCCTTGAAAAGAGCCAAGACAAGGATACCCTCTCTCACCATTCCTATTCAACATAGTATTGGAAGTCCTGACCTAGGCAATCAGGCAAGATTTGAAAGAAATAAAAGGCATCCAAATAGGGAGAGAGGAAGTCGAACTACTGCTGTTTGCAGACAACATGATCCTATCTCTAGAAAACCCTACAGTCTCTGCCCAAATGCCTCTTAAATTGATAAAGAAGAACTTCAGCAAAGTCTCAGGATACATAATCAATATGCAAAAATCACTAGTATTCCTATACACCAACAAAGTCAAGCTTTGAGCCAAATCAGGAATTAACTCTCATTCACAATTACCACAAAAAGAATAAAATACCTAGGAATACATCTAACTAGGATAGTGAAAGATCTCTACTAGGAGAACAACAAAACACTGCTCAGATAAATCAGAGATGACATGCACAAAAAAATTGAGAAACATACCATGCTTACGGATAGAAAGAATTGGTATCATTAAAATGATAATACTGCCCAAAGCAATTTATAGATTCAATGCTATTACTATTAAACTACCATTGAGATTACTCACAGAACAAGAAAAAAACTATTTTAATATTCACATGGAACCAAAAAAGGGCCCAAATAGCCAAGGCAATCCTAAGCACAAAGAACAAAGCTGTAGGCATCACACTACCTGACTTTAAACTATACTACAGGGCTACAGTAACCAAACCAGCATAATCCTAGTACAAAAACAGACACATAAACCAATGGAACAGAGTAGAGAACCCAGACATAATGCTGCACACCTACAACTATCTGATCTTCAACAAACCTGCCAAAAACGATGGGAAAGGATTCCCTATTGAATAAGCGGTGCTGGGATAACGGATTAGCCTTATAAAGAAGATTGAAACTGGACTCCTTCCTTACATCATATACAAAAATTAACTGAAGTGGGATTAAAAACATAAAATGTAAAACCCAACACTACAAAAACCCTGAAAGACAACTCAGGCAATGCCATTCAGAATACAGACACAGGCTAAGATTTCATGACAAAAACACCAAAGGCAACTGCAACTAAAACAAAAATTAACAAGTGGGATCTAATTAAACTAAAGAGCTTCTGCACAGCAAAAGTAACTATCAACAGACTAAACAACCTACAGAATGGGAGAAAATTTCTGCAAACTATGCATCTGACAAAGGTCTAATATCCAGAATCTATAAGGAACTTAAACAAATTTACAAGAATAAGAACTAACAACTCAATTAAAAAGTGGGCAAATGACATGAGCACTTTTCAAAAGAAGGCGTACATGTGGCTAACAATTACATGAAAAAAAAAACACTCAACATCGCTAATGAGTAGATAAATGTCAATCAAAACCAAATGAGATATCATCTCACACCATTCAGAATGGCTGTTAAAAAGTCAAAAAATAACAGACACTGACAAGGTTGTGGAGAAAAAGGAACACTTACATGCTATCAGTGGGAACATAAATTAGTTCAACCATTGTGGAAGACAGTGTGGCAATTCCTCAAAGAGCTAAAAAACAGAACAACTATTCAGCTTAGCAATCCGATTACTGGGTATATACCCAAAGGGATATAAATCATTCTATTAAAAAAACACATGTTCACTGCAGCATGATTCACAGTTGCAAAGACATTGAATCAACCTAAACGCCCATCAGTGATAGACTGGATAAAGAAAATGTGGTACACATACACCATGTAATACTATGCAGCCTTAAAAATGAATGAGATCATAGCCTTCGCAGGGACATGAATGGAGCTAAAGGCCATTATCCTTAGCAAATTAACACAGAAACAGAAAACCAAATGCCACATGTTCTCACTTTTAAGTGGGAGCTAAACGCTGAGATCACATGGACACATGGGGGAGAACAACACACACTGGGCCCTGTTCATGGGGGTTAGGGGCAGCGACAGCACCAGGAAGAATAGCTAATGGATGCTAGGCTTAATACGTGCAGTGGTATAAATAAATGTAGTAGTATTTAATTCAAAATTTTTCAGTTATATGATATAATAAATTCCTATTTTTTGAAGGGTAAGTGGGTTTAAGCTGGTTTAAACTAGGTTCCTATGATTTGCAAATTAACTAGTTTTTTTTAAAAAAAGATGTGGAAAGATTGGGGAGGAGAGAGAGAAAAGAAGGAAAAGAAAACAGAAAGAAGAGGAAAAGAGAAAAAAGGAAAAAATGAAAAAAGAAATTTTTAAAAATACAGTACTGAAATACAACATGATTGAATATAAGCATTAATATCATGAAGTAAGTTCTGCTCAAATTAATGTATATGTGCAGTGCAATTCTAAAATAACGTCTCAATACTATAACTAAGGAAAGGCAGAAAGTGCATAAGAAAAATAAATGATATTTTGAAGATAATAGGACCATGATTAAAATTATGTTTACATAATAAACAAATTAAAAAGAGGCCTGTGAAACAGAACCAAAAATTGATAGACAGTTTAATGAAATAGAATGGGGACACCCAGAAATATACCATTTTAGCCAAAATAATTATGGCAATTAAAAGCAGTCAAAGGTGATGGATTTTTAAATAAAAAATGTTAGGATAATTATTTGATTCTAGTTATATTAAAGTATTCCATGTAAAAGTAAAATTATACAAGCTAGAAGAAGGATACAGTTAATATATATATGATCTCAGATTGAAGAATAATTTTTCAGCATAAAAACAAAGGAAGAAACCATGAAGCCAATAGGTTTCATAGCACATACATTTAAAACATCTGTACATAAAGAAACACTATAAACTAGACAAAAGACAAAAAATGAACTATGGAAGTGTTTTCAATATAAAGTAGGAAAGAAACTAATATATATATACAAAACTGTAAATGAGAAAAAAGAAAAAGAATACCAGGTGAGGGATATAAACCGACATTTTCTAAAAATGTTCAGAGAGCTCACAAATGTATTAACATAAGCTTAGTCTCCTTAAAAAAATCAATAAATTTTAATTAAAGTAAAATTACCATATCATTTTTACCTTTATACTCATTGACTACTAACATCAATGTATATCGCAACATTTCAATACAGAATATTTAGGATTCAATTAAATCCATGGAAATTAGAGACTGGAAAAATAAATTATCATGTATTTCTAAGATGGGGACTATACAGCATTTAAGAAATTATGTTTCTGAAAACTAAAGATAACATCAGAAAACATGTATTATGTAAAATGAAATACAATAAGAAGATAATGAAAACCATACACACTAACCATATGAATATCTATTTCTATATATACAGCCCATATTTATATAATACTCATTTCATCCATGATATAGCATATATATAATATACTGTAAACACATGCATATATTTGTACACACACCCCCCCACACACACATACAAATTTATTGGGTAAGATATTAACCAACACAAATGTAGTTTGCAGTGATGCTGATTAAATTGTGTTCTCTATCTGTATTTCTCTGCGTGATTTCTATTGTCTCTATTTTAATATTTTTTAGTTTTCTATATCTAAAATATTCATTTCTTAGTTTTTTAATGAGAGAAAATAGATTTAATAGACTTCAGTTAATTAAAAATAAAAATTGCCAAAATGAATGGTATCAGCAAAAAACTGAATATATCTAAAACAGAAAGATTAGTATTAATTTTTGTACCTGTTTGAAAAATTAACAAATTGAGGATCTGAGAAATAGACTAAGTAACTCTATTGTGATTCAAAATTCACTAGCAGGTACATAATATAGTACTTTATTTCCAAAGATGTAGGAAGATAATGACTCTAGCAGTAACCTCAACAGAGAGGTAAGCTGAGAAGTAATACTGAAAATCTTGTTAGGTTTCAAATTATAGAAGCAGCAAAAATGTTAAAAATACCAAAGACACATGGGGAAGTTATAAATAGTCATTGTAGGTTGTCCAGCATTCTCTCTGAAACATATTTCCATTACAGTTACAATGCCTGTGAAATTGAGAGCAAGGAGATTAAAACAGACAGTCCAGAGGCAGGCATAGTGCCCTGCACGTGAACAGCTGACTCAAGTACCTCTAGCCTCTCTCAAAAATCTCTTGTGACTCTGAGCAAGTTATTTTACCTCTCATCTCTGAGCCTCAGTTTTCTCATGTTTAAATGGAAGGAGTTGAAAGAAATGATCTCCTGTTACTGCAACATTCTTTGATTTCAAATGCTTTTTCATGCTGGGCAAGCTGCTGAGACAAGTTTGTCTTGCAATTTTCAGTGTTTTCATTATTGATTTTATGGTGTATAAAGAATTTAGTTTGTAATCAAAATGAACAAAAAAACCACTAGTTTTGCTGACTCAAGTCAAGAACAGAGAGCCTTAAAACTTAGTCATAAAAAGCTACAATCCCTATACATCTTAGAAAGATTTAACCCTTTTTTTTCTGATAATCTAAACCCCCATTCTCATCCCAAAAATCCTACATGAAAACCTCCTTCCTTCTCTTTCCTCATTTCTGGAAAAACATGGATTTGTGAACAACAACAATATTAACCATATGATAATAGTTTATATTTAGCTATCACTTCATGGCAAGTCCAGTGTTGTTTTATATTTCCTATTCTTTTCTTCATTTTATATATGAAGAAAGTGAAGTTAAAAGAGATTAAATGATCTCAGGCACACAACTAGAAGCCACAGGACATTTCTGGGTGACAACTGAAAAGCATGAGCACTATATTTTTGGCACAAGTTATTATGTAAACATTTGAGTAACATAAATAAGACCCTATCAGAAGTTCACTAGCTCTCTGTTTATTCATCTGTAATAAGAAGGAAGACCCTTTTGGGCCAGCAGAATTCGAAGCACGAAACAATTGACCCACTTGATGCTACAAAGACAGTGGCTTCTATGGCCATAGAGCCAGTTAAGACACAACACTGTAGGTAAAACGTTAAAATCCCTGAACGCTAGTGGCAGAAAGCAAAATAAAAGGCAAATATATCATTAATTATGTAGTCATGAACCAATCAAAAACACACATTTAAAAAGAATGCAAAATTATAGTTAGATAGGAGAAATAAGTTCTAGTGTTCTACATCACGTAGAATGACTATAGTTAACAATTATATATAGTTTCAAACAGCTAGGAGGATACTGAGTGTTCCCAGCACAAAGAAATAACTGTGTGAGATATCAATACACTAATTACTTGGATATGATCTCTATGCATTATATCTATCAAAATATTACTATGTACTCTAGAAATAATAGGCACAACTATGTTGATTAATTTTTAATGAAAAAACAAGATATTCAGTCAGCAACTCATTTATGCAAATGTTAGGAAAGCTGTTGAAAATGAATCGGACTACACAAGCAAAATAAAGTAGGGTGTCTAACAAGTCTTTATACCAGGAATTCTCAAGAATGATTTTAAAAACGGATGTAAAAAAAAAAAAAATGACTGGGAACAGCAGAATTTTCAGAATGTAATTTCCTGGGGCCATCCCCAGAAATTCTGATTTGGTAGATATATTGGTACTCTTTAAGTGGGTAACCCAGAGAATTCTCATATGGTAGTTCATGAACCACACATGGAGAAGTCTTATATCTGGAAATTATCTAAAAGAATTAAAGAGAAAATGAACACGGAAGAAAACACAGTGGATTATTCTAACCTAATTTATATTGCTTTCTACATGACCAAATCAACATTCATATTACCTTCTTCAAGCTTCACGATAGAGTGAGATAGTATTACAGGTATTAAGTGCATTTAGAAATGAGGAAACAGGTTCATAGAGGTTAAGTGACTTGGCACAAGATAACATGCCACTAGGACATGAAACTGGGTCTTTTAGTTCCAAATTTCATGTTCTTTCACATGATCCTTGTTTAAAGAGATTGTGGTACAATAAATTAAAATTCCTTGAGGGCATCTGATTTTAGTAAGTCAAGAAAAATTAATCACAGATCATACCAGAAAAATACTGACACAATTTAGAGAAAAATAATGATTTTGTTGAGGCAGTCAGCTCAGGATCCCATGGGTTCTAGAAAGATTACTGCCCTACAAACAGGCTTCTAAGGTTCTATAACTTCCTTATAGAAGGTGGTCTGCGTACCCATGGGCATCACCTGAGAGCTTAGTAGAATTGCTAATCTTGGGCTTCACCTCCAGCCTATGGATAAGAATTTGCATTTTTACCACATACTCCAAGTTGTGTGACTTTACAAAAATAACTCCATTTTATTCTGCATTTCACTTTCCTCGACTGTGAAATGAGAAACCTGAATTAATCTGTCTTTAACATCTCTTTCAAAGCACACAGGAGTGGGAAACTATGTCCTGTGGTCAGGTCTGGTTGACAAGCTAAGAATGTGTTTTACATGTTTAAATGGTTGGGAGAAAATCAAAATTATAATATTTGGTGACATGAAAGTTACAACAAATTCAAATGTGAGTGTCCATAAATAAAGTTGTATTAGCACACATGCACATTTACTTGTTTATGTATTATCTACTGCTGCTTTCTTGCTTTGGTGACAAAGCTGAGTAGATGCAAAAGAGACTGTATGGCCCACAAAACCTAAAATATTTACTATCTGGTCATTTACAAAAATATTTCCTGGCCAGCTCAGTGGCTCACGCCTATAATCCCAGCACTTTGGGAGGCTGAGACGGGCAGATCACTTGAGACCAAGAGTTGGAGACCAGCCTGGGTAATATAGTGAAATGCTGTCTCTCCAAAAATTACAAAATTAGCAGGCGTGGTGGCGTGTGCCTGTAGCCCTAGCTACCCTGGAGGCTGAAGCCAGAGGATTGCTTGAAACTAGGAGGTCGAGGCTGTAGTGAGCCATGACCTTCACACTATACTCCAGCCTGGGTGACAGAATGAGACCCCGTCCAAAGAAAAAAAGAATTTCTGACCCTTGCAATATAATAATAGCAACAACAAAAATTTCAATGTAAATAGTTACAATAAGTTGGCAACTGTACTAAGAATAAATATGCATATATGCCTATAATTTGAATACATAGATACACAGATGTACTGTATATTTATATAAAGTTTTTTGACCTATCTCTCCCTCCCATTTTATTCTACTTACAATTTTTAAAAACACCTGACTAATTTGCTCTTTGGAATGTCATTTCTTTATTAAAGGCAGATGTAATCAATGGTTTTCATGTTGAGAAACATGAAACATGCCCTCCTGGAGGTATATATCAGAATCTCTAGTGGAGAAGAAAGGAGCATGTGTAATAAAGAAAACACACTTGTATGAAATAAACTACTGAAAATCAACAAAATTTTTTAATGAAGTAGAGATTCAAGGAAAATGAGAGAAAGCATAGAGTCTACATGGGGTAAAAATGAATTTGAGGATCAGTAAACTTTTTAAATCACTTATTTTCTATTTACTACTGTTAATATCTAAAAGTTCTACTATTGTATTTTAATCATCATCATACAAGAATTAGCAGACAGAAACATACAAAGCAATTATGTTTGAATTTTCCCAACTGAAAATGTAGGCAACTGACTAAATACTAATCAGAACAATAATATCAGAAAGTCTGCCAAATAAGTTTTTAATGTAAACTATGATATTAAAATGTTTATAACTGTATTAAAAATGACACATAAGATTAGGGGCCTAGACTTCAAATTTCTCTGGCTTTCAACTTAAGATGCCACTATTATACATTATAATAACATAAAATCCCTATCAAGAAACTTCAGAGTAATAATATAAATTATAAACTGCATATCAGCATTATTTAGATTCTATATTTAAATATAAAATTCAAATATTTCCAGAATTTATGGTTATCTCAAATAGCCAATTAAAAACATAAGAAATAACGTTAATTTCTAGTTAATTTTTAAAGTTATTCAAGTATGCATTAACAAATTTCAAATAAATTTAAAACATAAAGGAAATAATCTGCTCTCATAAAACCCCTATGGAAAACTATTCATCTTCAATTTTAAATTTGTCACTGTTATTACCATAAAGCAGAACAAATTATCAAGTTGAACAAGTAATTCTACTTTATCATAAAGTAGAAAATGAGTCTTAATATTGATAAACTTTATTACTATACACCAATAAACCAGAATAAAGTTCTACCTTATTACCATAAAACAGCTTTGTTTTTTGTCATACTGAATGAGAGCAAAAGTTGTAGTATATGTTTATTTTGTTTTGCAATCAATAATTTATCCAAGTAAGAATTTTCTTCAAAAGTACAGCTAGTGAAACAAATAAAATTGAAACAAGATATTTAAGGCATAATTTTAAATACCGAATTAATTTCTCCATTACCGAATTTTTTTTCTCTTGAGTATTTCTATTTAGTCTCTAGTTACATCTTTTTTTAAAAAAAAGGTTTTCTAGTTACTAATCATCTGGCAAGTAAATAAAATGCAAAATGTCAACTTATTAAACAAACACATGCACACACACACAGAAGTTTTCTTGATAGTAATGTTTGTTATAATTAGTACCAATAATCATAGCATATTTTTATCCCATTATATCATAACATTCTTTATCCCAGAATATAGACCACACTATTTTATATGCAATTTTTAAAGATAAATCAAATTATTAATATCTTACCAGACTTTACCCAGCACATCAAACAAAGAAAAATGTATACTCTCATTTGGAATCTGAGAAAAGCAAAAGCAGCACTCAATTCACCAAAAAGGAAATTCCGTAACTCACTGAGGTTTCTTTTTGGTAGGATCGTCACAGGCTGGCAGGTTCTACTGTAAAAGTTCACTGATTTTTGCTCCTCCCTCTTGGTTGAAAAGGTGAGGTAGTTTGTTTTCTCCCATTTTAGCTTGTGGTTGTGGGAAGGATTTTTAAGTCACAGGCTCTGTAATAAGTCACAAACAAACCTTCAGCTAACACAAGTTGAATTTAAGGGAATGATAAATCTAATTACATCTTTCTGTGTCCTTTTAACCTCAGGATTTCAGAAGCGGTCAGGAAAAATATGCAAATGTGATGTTAGAAAATGCTAGAAATGGAAAGAGTCAGAAAAAGTTGTGGTTTATATTCACTTTGATTACAAACTAAGATATCTTTATATACCATAAATCAGTAATGAAATCCATATCCACCAAGCTCTGTCAAGTATAAAATATGAGCTTTTCATATTTATGTTATTTTACATCCCCAAAGCAGAAGCTATTTTAAAATTCAAAATTTTGGCTCATCACTTGAGGCTAAAAGGTGAAAATTATATTAAAAAAAGTCTTTAATATGATGACCATTTTAAAATTAGCGTGCATTTTCTTTTTACGTGTTTACATAATTATCTTCTTTTCTTACCAGCAGTGGACTTTTAGTAAGCAAGAAAAATTGGGAGTTGTTCTAAGTACGTAAATTACAAGTTTAAAAATTAAATTCATTTTTCAAAAATTCAAGTTTCTCTAAAGCTCCAAAAGCACAGTAAGAACAGAAGTGTTTTTTATATGTCATAAATCTGCATAAACTAATCTGAGGTCTGAGGAAGTATTTGAGAAAATTCACAAACAAAATGAGGTATTAGTTTAAAAAAAATCACGAAAATTTAACTGCTGAGGAAATTCCATCATTATTTTGAACCGTTTGATCTCTGGGTGTTTTACACGAGATTTCCATTTTTAAAGCAATACCACCACTACAATTTGTTTGGAGACCAAAACTAATCTAGGTCCTTCCACAGCGCTTAGCTGTACGAGTTGCACCTCTCTAACAAAGATGTAAATAAGCCACATCATTTCAGAATATGGGAAGAAAGATAATGTGTCGTACCTCCTAAAACAAATTTTTCCTAACAAGTTTTACTTAATAAATTAAAATACAAATCTTTCCTCCGTCACTTATAATTTCCTTTTTTCTTTGTGCTTTCGACGCAGCATTATGAGTCTTGCACATTTACTTTCATCTTTACAATTCTAAAGAGTTCATACTGAAAAATACTGGCATATCAGGCAGTATAATACAGAGTTTCAAAATTTAAAATTATGCTTCTTCATTATCATGTATTTTACATACTGCTAATATGAGAAAGATGAGGTTATTAACGTTTATTGCCTTAAACAGTAAAATATTAGGGGATGACAAAGTTACAAAATTCCAATAGTTTAGTAAGACATAAATCTATTTAAGCACTTGTTTAGTCCTCCTTGGATATAAAAAATGATTGTAAGTAGCTTACATACACACTCACAATAAACATTAACTCAAAGGGGATGTTCATGATGATGATGTGATGATGACGATGAAGATTTAAAATTTATTGAGTCCTATGCACCAGGCGTTCTTCAAGCACTTTACAAGTAAGTTAATTAGTGTTTATTGAGATGGAAAATCACCGTTTATCACAATATATTTTGTCACAACCTTTTATTAATTTGTCAGTGTGTCGAAATGTTTAACAGTCTTACCCTTTGATTCAGCAATTAAGCATCAAAGATACTTCCTACAGAAATCCAAGACACTTTCCTACAGACACATCCAAGGTCCTTATATGTGGCAAATGGCCCACATGTGCACAAATATATGAGCAAAGACGTTCATCTCACCATTCCAATAACAGTCAAAAAATGAAAGCAATATAAAATCTAACAATGAGAGATTAGTCTAATTAGGTATCTACTATGGATTAAAACTAATGATACAGATAGATCAGTATTTATTGGTGTAAAAGGCCTCATTACAGTTTTAAAGGGCAGAGGGCAAGCTGAAAAACAGTATTATATAGCGTGGTTTATTTTCCTAAAGTGTGATATATATTTCAAAGTCTGGAAGGTTTTCCTCTGAAATAGTTATCTCTGCATGATAAATCTGTCAGTATTTTTACTTTATTTCCTTAAATTTTAAAAATATTTATTTACAATAAACATCTAATCATGTAAAACAATTTAAAAACTGTATTTACTTGACAAAAAGATGGTTAGGAAAAAATCAGAATAAAGACAAAATAAGGGTTTAAAAAAGTGAAGACAAAAATGAGTTCAATTTAAAAAAGCATCCAATAAAATCCCTTAATAGTAATTGGCCAACTTCCTTCCCTCCCTCCCTTCCATTTCAGTTGTTCATTCATTTGTTCATTCAGTTGTTCCATTTCAGTTGTTCATTCATTTATGCTTTTATTAAGTACCTATTGATTTCCAGGCACAGACTTTGTTGTTGGGGATACAAAGTAAAGACGTTCATTTATTTAATCTTAATTATTTCAACAGCTATTTATTATACACCCACAGGTGTATCAGAGATTGTCCTAGGTACTGAGAAATATTTATACTAGCTCCTGGTGAGAAGGACATGACAGAAGTGTACCTAGGGAACTATGGAACCACACAAGTGGAGTGGCCAGCTAATTTGGAAGGCAGAGTTCAGAGAAGCATTGCAGGACATGTTGCCTGGGCTTAACTACAAGAGAGAGTAAGAGTTGACTGGGCAAGGCCGGGCACGGTGGCTCACACCTGTAATCCCAGCACTTTGGGAGGCCAAGGCAGGTAGATAACCTGAGGTCAGGAGTTTGAGACCAGTCTGGCCAACATGGTGAAACCCTGTCTCCACTAAAAATACAAAAATTAGCCGGACATGGTGGCACACACCTGTCTGTAATTACAGCTACTTGGAGGCTGAGGCAGGAGAATCACTTGAACCTGGGAGGCAGAGGTTGCAGTGAGCTGAGATTGCGGCATTGCACTCCAGCCTGAGCGACAAGTGCAAAACTCCATCTCAAAATAAAAGAAAAAAAAAAAAAAAGAGTTGGCTCGGCAAAAGAAGATAAAGAAGCTCTAATTATACATATATAGACATACAGAGGTATACATGTACATATACATATATTTTCATTTATTATATGTTCATTCAGTTAGGGACATCAGACATCCTGATATAAATGAAGAAAGGCTAGGTCTTTATAGAGTGTTACATGTATTTAAACCATTAAAACCTGATATATGACTAACGGTCCAGTAAATACTGAAAGTGAAGTGAATTATTTTTAACCTACTACTAGATTTATTACCATGCATGCATTCAATATGAGTTAAGAAACACAGTATGCTTACATTAGAAAAATGATATATTGAGATCATATTCTGAAAAAATTGCTAACTACAGGAGCTGACTTTCAGAGTTCATAATATTAACTAAGTACTCTAGAATTATAAGCACTATAAACTTATGTACAGCTAGAAGAGGATATTAGAACACCAAAATTATGCACATTTGTAGACAAATAAGGATGCAAATTTCAATAGAACAATAAAACATGAACATTAATTACAAGTGTAGTTAAAGGTTTGTAGCATACACACTCATATACATGCAGTGGTTTAAAGTGAAACCTGAAGATACAGCTCCCATATAAGAAATGTCTGAGGTGAATTTAAGGAAGAAATCTGTTGGTTTGATAAGATTTATGAAGCAAATGAATACTAATAAATCGAGAGGTCTACACATAACAGAGACTTGCAAGTATCCATTTATTTGATCAACATATATTTATTTGCCTACAATATGAGTGTTTCCTTAACTCCTTCTTACTGTACCACAACTATACTGATGATAAGCAAAGAAAAAGGAAAAAAAATGGAGACAGGACTTATATCAGTTGAAGGTAACTACCGAAGTCACTAGCATTTATATTATATTTGTGAGGGTAGAAAGGCTGTCTTTCCCACAATATAAGCTTTAGGAGGTCAGATTTTTATATTTACTTTTGTTTTCCATGAATTAAGCATTCAGAAAATACCTATTAAATGAAGTAACTATATTTAGTCCAATCCATTCCTTAAGAAACAGAATCCGAATTCCAAAGAGAAATCACTTGTTCAAAGTAATAAAACTATGTAATGTCAGAGATCAATTAGAAATTAGGATTTCCTAAAATGTGTACCTTTTCATTAGAAAAGATGACTTTTATTGGTCCATCGACCAGATAAAAGCATGCTTCCTCAATTCAAAATGAAATTTTATCACGATGCGAAACTAAAGGTCAAATAATGTTTTGATTACCTATATGATATTCATGGGATGATCTCAAGGTCCTATGTAGACGTATGGTAGCTTCAGAAAGGAAATCAAGTTAACAGTTGGCAGTTGATTTATCAAAGTACTGAGATTCTAAGGTTTCTCTCTCCTTTCTTGTAATTTTATTGTTCTTAAGACTTTTATTAAAAACAAAATTATCCCCAAGAAAGAACTAAGCCTCTAGCCTGGTACACCACATACAAAGTATAGCCCTGAAACAAAGCACAGCCCCAGCTGCCATCCTCAAAAACTGGCTTAGACACAAAACTTGCTCAGTCTCACCAGTACATCCCTTGGTATTCGCTTTCTCAAGTTCCTTTTGGAGTCCGCTTAAAACCTCTGTGACCAGTTTCAAAAACTCATCTAGGGAGCACTTTCTAGGAAAATAAACTTTAATTCTAGTTTTCTGTTGTATCCACATCCATGCAAACATCGATTCTTTCAAAAATTATTTATAATTTAATATCTTCGTGATTTGTTCCTTTATTCTTCCGACACAAAGAAATGAATCTCCCTGCATTCGCCTGGGAGCTTCTGCAATGAAGTTATTACAATTTAAATAATCTCTACAGTCATTGTATTTAAAATGTTGACTGAATAAATCCAAAATCAATTAATGTGCCAGAAAAAAAGGAAGCCACCCCAGGAGCTAAAGGGTAAGGCCCTTTCTGCATTCATCTTTCTTACTCTCACCCACTCTCCCACCACCCAGCCCTACGGCAGGCGAGGGAGCCGTGCGGTGGGCGGTTCCCCACGTCCGCTGGGGGCGTGGCCCTGAGGCCTCGCCTCGCCCCCGGCGCGCGCTCCCGGCGCCGGCCGCGCCCCCTCACCCAGGCGGAGCCGTAAAGCCGGAGAAGGGGCGGGGTCTCAGCTCCTACTTCATTCTGCGGCCGAGACCGGAGGATGTTCCCTGCTCAGGAGGAGGCCGACAGGACCGTGTTTGTGGGGAATTTAGAGGCCCGAGTTCGGGAAGAGATTCTGTACGAGCTGTTCCTTCAGGTACCGTCCTCCGGGAAGGGGCGGCGGAGGGGCGGAGCTCGTCGGGCCGGAAGCATAGCGCGCACCTGGACCACCCGGAGCCCGGCCCCCTTCCGCCCCATCCTGAGCAGGGGTTTTAATTTGGTTTCGCTTTGGCGCACCTGTCTCCAGGTGAGCGGCTGGGGAGTGAAGTGATGGAGCGTTCCGCCGTCCCCATTCCCGCTGCAGAGTCCTGGGGGTGGGCAGGGACGGGGTTCCCTCAACCCCGGTTTCTGATTAAGGGCTTTCAAGAGGCTGCCTGGGCCTCGGGTGTGCTCAGGCAGAACCGAAAACCGCCTGGTCACTGTTAGTCAAGTAGTAAGCACGCTGACATCCCGCAAAAGGAGAGGGGTCGCTTTTATAATGTTTCCTTTTACACCTTGCTTCTTCCTTCAAGTCCTTTTATGCGGAGAGTATTTTTATTCCAGCATGAGAAATGAGATTTGAGATGATTTGCAGCCAACTTACCGTGACTGTGATCAGTTGGTTCCCTGGCCAAGGCCCTTTCATTCATGCCAAGAGGACCTTCGGAAACTTTGAGACCTCGTACCTCTAGGATTAAGCCTGCTGTGTCCTGTATACACGCTCACTTACCGTATTGTCCTATACAGCTAGGTCTCACTTGCCAGAAAGATACCATCATTCAGCCATTCCGCAAACCGTGTAATGATCGGGAATTACCAAATACTAAGGAGGGTGCTGGGAATACAAATTGAAGAGACACCCTTTCATCTTCCTAAAAGGGAGAACTTAAAATTACAGATAAAAAGAGAAGGGGACATAGATAGAAAAGTGGTTCCGAGTGCGAGTTCTGAGGTCAGCAGTGTGACTCTGAGCCTGTCAATGAATTCCTCAGTGCCTCAGTTTCCTTATATGTCAAAAGAGAGTAATAGGATCTGCAGTATAATGTGGCTGTCGGAATAGATGGCCTAATGGTAAAATGGCTACAGCTGAAAGCCATTTTAACTCACTTATGAGTGATATATTCATTTATCACTCATTATATATTCATTTATCACTCATATACTCATTATGATAGCCATAATAACTCACTGTTTGCTACCGCTACTACTGCTAGTGGTACTGCTGTTATTAGTGATAAGACTAACATCAAGAGAAATCAATAGTTACTTCCTCCTATCAGAATAAGGGAAGGTTCCGAGGGAGTCGTTTGCAGAACTAAATTTTCAGGATTGAATGGGTCATACGGGTTATTTGGTTGTGAAAGGACTTACTTTTGTCTCTAAAGAACTAAAGCAACCCTCTTTTGATTATAGATACAATTTGGTAGAGAGAGTTCTTTCCAGGAATACAGTTTCCTTTCCTGGACGTAAATTTTTTTTTTATTATTTGAAAAATATTTTTGATTTTAAGACTTTTAGGTTCATCCTTTTAATTCATCTTTGTAAATGTGTCTCCTTTTTTATCAGCTCTAATCCATGTCAGTTTTTTCATTCAGTATCATTTAAAACTTACTATATTAAGTTAAAAAAAAAAAAAAAAACACCAAAAACCGAAAGAAATATAAAGTAAACTTAGAGTTGTTTTTCTCCAGAAGACTTCTTTCACTCTGAGCCTCAAAAAAAAGGAAAGTGGAAGACTAGGGTGGGATTACATTATCCAATAACCATTATTTTTAGTTAATCAGGACTCGATCAATATCAGTTGTGTGGATCCACAAGACTATATGTTATCTTCTCATTTTTTATAATTTCCTTCTTCCACCTAAGCAAAATGTAAATTTTATTTAATAGATCAGGTAAGAAGCATAAGTTCTTATTTTTGTCTAGATACTGAAAGGAATTGCCAAAGTGGAATTTCTTTTCCACTTTAGGCTTCCAACACCCAGCAAAACTTGACAACTATCACACTATGTATTCCATTGTGGTTTCAAAAATACTATAAGATAATGTGATTGTTGCTATAAGTCTTCATGTTGAATTTTATCTTTAAAAATGCTTTGGATTATCTAAATTTATGTCAAAATTCAAATCATGTAAGCATATTCTGTCCCATACTGATTACATCTATTTAATATCAGTATAAAAATCACCAATTTTATTAGTTTTGTTTATATTACAGTATATTTATCCTTTTACTGTTTTCTTTCAAATTTCTGATTGGAAATGAGAAAATCAGATTTATTATCATTGCACTTTTAATACTAGAGTTGAGATTTGGAGAAAACATAATGAATTCAGTTTCAAATATGTTGAGATTGAAGTACAAAAACATAGATGTCTCCAGGAGATGTCTCCATGAAAGAGACATAGCGGGAAAAGTAGATTTGTTGATGAAGTGGTCCTTAAAGCCAGATGGGAAGGGAAGCTAATCCCTGGGAGAGCACAGAGAATGAAAGGAAAAGACTAAATCTTAACACACAGAATTATTTTAAATATGATCATTAATATTTTTCTTGAGAGTAAAAGCAATTTTTTTATGTATGCAACTCTACAGAGAAAAATAATCAGTCATTAAAGTCTGAACCATTCAGCATTAAATCAGTTTTTGTATTTGTCAGTGCCTCCTCCCGTCATTATCATGGCTGTGATGTAATTTTTTGTTAGTTGTAATTAACAATTTTCTATGATATTTGGCTCTGTGTTTTTAAATCTTCATTGCATATTATAGGTTTTTCTGTCAATATAATCTGAATATTTATAGTTTATATTTTATTCCATTTTAATAACACACCATGAAATAATATCTCCAGTTGTTAGATTTAGAGTCTCTCCAATTTCTCACACTTCCAAATAATGCAATATACTTAAAAGTCTTAAACATATTTAAACATTTTTCCTTTGGAAATTTACCAAATGGAGTTTCCAAATCAAAATGCGTAATAAATTTATTTATTCTTGTAAAGATATGTAATCTTCATGACAGAAAATTTAAACTATGATATAACATTACCAGCTTTTTTGAGGATAACTCAACCAAAATTGAATTTCTCATTTCAGTTAATTTTTGAATTCAACACTGTGAATATATATGGAGACAAAGTAGTATTTTAATCTTAGATTTATATGTTTTCTAAATTGGTTTGTTAAGCCTCACAGAAGGATAGTCTACCATTTCTTTTACAGTTTGAAACTAATACCTAGAATTTCCTGTTCTTAACACCATGCATGTTTCCCCAGTGAGCCAGAAAATACAAAGAAAGGGTGAGGAAGTGTAATATTTATTATTAGAAAGATACATTATCAGCAGAGCCACATAAAGATATTGCTAACACATTTCTTTAGTCTAAAGTTGAATTATTTGAGTATGAAAAAATCTTTGGATTTATGAGAAAATAATTTTTAAGTTTCTTATAGGCGGGGCCACTAACCAAAGTGACTATATGCAAAGACAGAGAAGGAAAGCCGAAGTCTTTTGGATTTGTCTGCTTTAAACACCCAGAATCGGTGTCTTATGCCATAGCTTTGCTGAATGGAATTCGTTTATATGGAAGACCAATTAACGTGCAGTATCGATTTGGTAGGTCCTGTCACTGATTAATCTTCAAAGTGTTTTGTGGTTGGTACTATTCTCAGAGGTGTAAGCAATTTGTTTCCTATATAGTGGAAGACCAAAAAATAAAAATAAAAAATAAAAGTACCATCTGGTCATTGTTAAATTTTCTCAGAACACATGTCTAATTCATAATGTTATATAGTTAATTAGTCTGGACAAACCTATAGCATCTTTTCTAAAAATAAAATGTAAGATATTCGTTTTAGTATCAGCCAGCATGTAGCTATGGTGGTTGCTATTGGCCCTTATAAATTAATCAAATCTAAATGAACTAGGGTCACACAACTGTAGCATTTATATAGCAAGAGTATTTACTAATCTTGTCACTGCTAATGTATGGTATTGAATCCGTACTCTTTGGAAGATAGAGAGAGGGCATTAGTCCATCTGGGGAAACCTTTCTATACATGTTGCCCAGGATTTTAAGCCCCTGTAAGAGCAAAGTGGCGAAAGGCAACTGTAGAGTTACCCTTCCTAGTGGTGGAAAAAACTTCCTGACATGAATGACTTCAGCACCTTCTCCTGCACACATGTCAGGAACAGATCATTCGTGATTTAGCTGCCCAGAGAATGTTATAACATTACTCCAGCCCTTTCATGTTTCAGGAGACTAACAGAGGCCATCTGTTCATTCTTGCAATATGTATGCTGCCTCCTCTAAGTGGTTCAGGCTTACTGATCTATCACTTGTTGGTTTTTAAATTCCTCTTGCTATACTAAAAGCAAACAAATAGTAATAACAAAAACAATGCTTTCTTGCAAAGCGAAAGTGCATCTTTTTGCATTTTTTTTCTTTTTTTCTTCCTTTCTTTTTTTTTTTTTTTTTTTAATACATGGTTGCATCATGCTCTCTGGTACTTTCTGGTTAACTTACACAGCCTGGTATTAGGTTGGTGCAAAAGTAAGTGAGGTTTTGCCATTACTTTTTAATGTCTGTAGAATAGGCCAGGGTATATTATGTTCTGTCACATCATGTATAAGGTTGAATTGGGTTTTGTCCATGAGGGTTAAACTCCTGCCTTGTACACTGGAAGCAAATAACACTTGTTTGTTTGCCATTTTTAGTTTACAGGTGTCTAGAACAAACCATCATGTATCTTACAAAGTCCAATGTCAGTGTCATTCTTATTTACAGTCATTGATTTAGACAAAGCTTGATTTTAATTCATTGATACATAGTACTATAAACAATCTGTAAATATGATTTGAGAGGTCAGATATGCATATATCTTCTCTGAGTATAGAATTTTTAAATCACTACTATGTCCTAAAATATTTTGAGTCATTTTATGGTTTAATATTAGAACTCAAAAAAAAGAAAAATGCACCATGAAGTAACCTGTTACTCTGTTTCTTTTAAAGGGAGTTCTCACTCTTCTGAACCAGCTAACCAAAGTTTTGAGAGCTGTGTTAAGATAAATTCATACAGCTACAGGTAATTTTAAAAATATTCCTCATTAAAGGTGAAGCAAATATGTTCTTATGCTAAGAGGAGTTTTTATATATTTTGGGCTATTGTAAAACCTTACTTTTTAGGCATAGGATAAAATTAAGGAATATCTGTTTCTCCGAGCCCATGAAAAGTGATAGAAAATATTTTCATTTAAAGTTCAGTCTTAATATTTTCAGTAGTAGGAGGTAGAGACTTATATTTGTAGTTTTTTAAAAAATAGTTTTCCACATGCTTTTCATAGCTGTTAAATCATTTAGACATACAAGGTTTCATCATGGATCAAAGAGATACTGTTATTTATGCTTCACATTTGAGTAAATGGAGTTGCAAAAGTTAACCAGTTCTTAAGGTTACAGGATGATAAAGTCCTAGCTTTGAAACTAAGCCTTCTGGCATTAAGCCATTCAATTAATTATTTTACTCTTTGAAATAACGTCTCTGTGTTAATTTTCAAACTCTTCTAGAATTTTGTATAGCCTGAGTTATTGATGCAATCGTAGCCTCCACGTACACTATCTGGCAAGCTATCCCAGAGGTCATGAAACTGAAAGGCTCCCACACTAAATGAAAATGTTCAAATTACACTTTTTTTTTTACATCCATTCTAAAAACAATGAAAAGCAAGAAGAAAGATATTGGATAACTTAGCACACTTAGGAAAAGGTGCAAGCAGGCAGAAGGACCAACTAGCTGAGTTGTGGTTACGCTAATAAACACATGCCCTGTTTCTCTCTGCTGTATCAGCCTCCCCTTCCTGACTGCAGTACTTCTGCAGCCTCTCTAAGTGATTCAGGCTTTTTCATGTATCACTTGTTGGTTTTTAAATTTCTCTTGCTATGCTAAAAACCAAATATGATTAACAAAAACAATGCATTCTTGCAAAGGGAAAGTGCTTCTCTTTGCATTCTCTTTGCATTTCTTCTTCGTTTTTTAATGTTTGGCTTCATCATGCTCTCTGGTACTGTCCGGTTAACTTACATGGGCTGATAGAATAGGTCAGGGTATATTATGTTCTGATACATCATATAGATGTATGATGTAGATATCTATATCTATATATAGAGGAGAGGAATAGATATACTCTATTCAGAGTAGAGATATAGATCTACATACCTCTATATAGATATTATATATATAGAGAGAAGTATTGCTCTACTAGCTTGTTTACAGACTATGATAGACATTAGACATGTATATCGTCCATACTGCTTTTTTTCTTGTCTTCTTTGGCAGAAGTGAATATTCTCAAGTAAACTAACAATAGCTGACCCTTTTATCCCTTTGTGTTATATCAACCCTCTGAACATAGGAGAGTGGCCCCTCGGGACTGTCAAATATGCAGGGTTACCTTTCAGAGCAGTATTGCACCCCAGATAAAACAGTGTGCTCCTTGTCTTCATTCACCCCAACTTTTCTACATCAGTGAAATCAGAAGTTAGGAAAGGAGGTGGTGAAATTGGATTGCCTAAATTTGCATGTTGGCTCTGCCACTTTATTAACGTCAGTTAACAGTTTATTAACAGTCCGTTAACACTGTTAATAAAGTAGCAGAGGCAAGATGCAAATTCAGACAAGAACTGGATATGTTATTTTACCACTCTGTTCCCCATCTGTAAAATGAGGATAAAACTTTAAAAGGTTACTGTGAGAATTGAATTTTATAATTAACACAAGGTGCTTAAAAGACTGAGCATACAACATTCCGCAAATGTTGGCATAAAGGGGGATGTATTACTTTGGTGGGGGAAGCACTATATAGACTCGTGTGTCGAGCCACGTATATAATGTAAGAGCTTCTTTCTTCTACTAGTACCAAGTGGGAAAAGATATCTCGTCTTCCTCGGGAGTTAGAAAGGAACAAGCTATTGGTAAGATTTAGATGGAAGAGAAAAGACTAGATGGGCGCTAGAATGTAGCAGGAAAACTCTGATATTTTCTAGTTATGTTTGGTACACTCACCCTAAGTCATCACAACTTCTAGAGTAGACAACCTGAGTTATGTGTATATATTGGATATGACATTTCATTAATAATACTTTATTCTTCTAATATTTCTGATATTATAAAGAAAGTATAAAAAAATGGGTTATCATGTCCCCAAAGTGATTTGCAGAGAAAAATGGTGCTTTTTTAACAGTCTTTGCTCTTCCTTGGAAATGGATTTTTATACTTCTTGTTGTTTCTTGTACCTTCTGCTTTTATGAATATTTCCTGTATTCGTTTGCTAGGGCTGCTGTAACAAAGTATGACAGAGTACTTGAGCAATAGCTGTTCATTGTCTCATAGTTCTGAAGGCTAGACATCCAAGATAAAGGTGTCAGCAGCATTGTTTCCTTATGAGAGCTCTCAGAAATCATCTGTGTCATGCCTCTCCCTCAGCTTCTGGTGGTTTGATGTCAGTCGTTGGTGTTTTTCAGCTTGTAGAAGCATTGCCAAGAGATCACCTTTATCTTCACATGGCATTCTTCCTGTGGGCATCTGTACTGTAGTTTGAATGTGGCCCTCAAAAGTTCATATGTTGAAATTTTGGTCCCCAGTGCCGCAGTGTGGAGACAGGGGACCTTTGGGAGGTGACTGGGTCATGAAGGCTCTGCCCTCATATATATTTTAATTCATTCATGGATTATTGGATTAATTGGTTATTGAGGAAATGGGTTTGTTATCACAAGTAGATCTGTCGTAAAAGCCAGTTTGGCCATCTCTCGTGAGCTCCTCCTGCCTGTGAGGACTTCTGCCATATTATGACATAGTATAGCTTACTGGAAGCTAACCATAGCCACCTTCACCAGAAGCTACCTGATCTTGGACTCTGCAGCCTGAAGAACCATGAGCCGAAATAAACCTCTTTTCTTCATAACAAACAGAGTACCTGTTTGTTATATGATACCAGTTTGTTATAACAAACAGGTATTGTGTTGTAACAACAGAAAATGGACTAAAACAGTCTGTCTTCAAATTTCCCTTTTTTATCAGGATACCACTCATACTGGATTAGGGACCCATCCTGTTCCAATATGACCTCATCTTAACTAATGATATCTGCAATGACCCTTTTTCCAAATAAGGTAACATTCTGAAATACTGGGGTTTAGGACTTAAATTTTGGGGAGACATGTCAGCCCATCAGACTTCCGAATTTACATGCGGTTCCCCTATGCAGACAACTTTGCATCCCCTGAGGAAAGATAGTGGTTTTATCTGCAGCTGTTTTCATCATGGTGCTAATATCACCACTTCTGCTACTGAGTCATATCTTCCCCACTCCGTAACCTCACTCTACCTTTCATCTTGTTCCTTGCCGTCACTTTGCCCACATGCGTTCTGGTCTTCCTGAGCACTCTCTCTTTAACAGGCTGTTATATTTTTCTCTTTCTGTTACTGAAAAATCTTTCATCCTTCACATCCTTTCTTCCCATTCTTGCCTCAAACTCATTGTTATATAGAAGCTGCTCTTTTTGAAGGTTATCGGGTACCTTCTGACCAGCAATTCAGAGGACCCAGTGCTTATCCAGTTTACTGTCCTGTAACAACAGACACCTAATTCTTTTCTTAATGGAGTTTTTGCTTCTGCTGACTTTCTGTAGTAGTGCTCTCACCACTTGTAAATGGGGTTCTGCCTAGCCATCTGACTGCTTCCTGTCATTCTCCTTGACTCATCTTTGTCTCCACCTTCCTGTGCTAATTTTAGCCTTCTTCATGGTACACTTCCTATCCTAAGAATTACTAATATTAGCATTAAAATTAGCAAGTAGACTATTTAAGAGTAGCCATAGAATCTGGCTAGCATTTGTAACCTCTCCATAGAAGCACATGTAACATTTATAAATGTATACATGAAACTTTGGTACAGTTTTTAAATTAGGTGTTTCATTAATTAACCTGTGGAAGACATCAGCAAATGTGTTCATGTTAGCATTAGCAGTCGGTTTAGGAAAGAGCATAATTTTTATAGTTAAACAGTAAAGGTATCTTTACAAATAAATGAGGGTGAGGGGAGGGAACTTAGAGGACAGGTCATTAGATGCAGCAAACCACCATGGCACACGTATACCTATGTAACAAACCTGTATGTTCTGCACATGTATCCCAGAACTTAAGGTAAAATTTTAAAGAATTAAGTTACATTTTAAAAAACTGATGAAAATTTCTGGCTTCTTAAATTTTTTTTATATCTGGAAAAGATTGAAGTGTACCCTTTGTAAATACTAACAACTTGCTTTGCTCTTTCAATATCTAAGTATTATTCATCTTTATATAAATAGAATACTGTCCAGCAATTTTCTATCGGAAAGCCAGATTAGACTCTAAGTATCAAGGCTTCAATATTTAGTAATTGATTTATTGCTGTGTCACTGTGTTATCAGTAATAATAACTGATTATTTGTGTATGTGTTTAAGGTAATTAATTACTCTTTAACTGAATGCTGTCCGATAAGCTTGCCTTCTCTATCTTTGTAATTATGAAGAACTTACATCTTTCTTAAGAGAAAATGACATTTGTAAGAGGAATTTTAAGATTTTATTACTTCTTCTTTCATGTCCTCAAAGGAATGAAGAAATGGTGGTGGGCAGATCTTCCTTTCCCATGCAGTGTTTACCAATTCATAATACTTCTTTACCTCAAGAATATTTTCCCTTTCAGAAGATGGTAAGCTTAATATGCATTTTATTCAGTGTATAATATGATACAAACTATGAAGAACATGAAGACTGTTTGTAACATACGGTGCCCAAATCTAAACTGGGATGAAGGCACAAGATGTCCCAGCACTGTCCTCCAGTGCTGTCCTGCCCTAACACCATCATCCTAAATTTCACTTCTAACGCCTTAGCAAATGGCCACGGTGTCAACAGAAAAGGGGTGGATGGCAGTGACGACACACTGCAGTCCAAGTGAAATTTGAGTAGAGAGTTCTAATGTAAATGACTATTTTAAAAGGCGTTTGCAGTGGCTGGACGTGGTAGTTCACACCTGTAATCACAGCACTTTGGGAGGCCAGGGCAGGATCAGTTGAGGTCAAGAGGTCAAGACCAGCCTGGCCAACACAGTGAAACCCTCTCCATCATAAAAATAGAAAAAAGTAACCAGGTAGGGTGGTGCACACCTGTAACCCCAGCTACTCGGGAGGCTCAGACATGATTGCTTGAACCTAGAAGGTGGAGGTTGCAGTGAGCCAAGATTGTGCTCCAGCCTGGCCAATAGAGCAAGACTCTGTCTCAAAAAAAAGAGAGAGAGAAAAAAAAAAGATGTTTGCAGAATTGAATAATTTGAATAATTTCACTTAGTGAAGTATTTTTATATAATGTCATCAGTCCCAAATAGATTGCTTTTGGACATGGATTTTGAAAGTAAATTTCTCTTTTTAATTAAAGACAAAACTATATGAAGGTTCTCAATTGGTCAAGTAAACTAAATTATTTCCAGAGACTACCAAAAATTGGTTTTGACCCAGAAATCTTAATTATGGACTTCATTGTGAAAGGGGAACTTATTTTTTTCAATTCCTCATAAATAAGAAATTGAAGTCCAGGGTTGTTAATCAACAGTCCCAAGATTTTCAGCTTGTTAGTGACAGGTGTAGGACTAACCCAGGTCTTCTGACTCACATACTGTTCTTTTTTGCAAATACCCAACGTATACAGGAGGTTGAGATTTGTTAAATATCCATCTTCAATTTTTAAACGGAAAGAAATTTTCCTGTAAAATGATACTTTTAAACTTCTGGTAAAAAAAAAAAAAAACCTTTTCTTAATTATGGTAAAACATTAGTAAACAATCAGTTCTCATCTGAAACTCTAAATGTCTTCATCTGAGCATTTTTTATCTTTTGGTAGAGATGGGGTAGGAGAGAGACCCAAGTTCATGGTATCTCTATTAATCTTTAATCTGCTTTGAATAGTTAGAAATTTGAGTTAAGAGCTTGTTTGTTTTTAAAGGAAGTATCTCTCTGTCTAAACAATAAATAACTATGCTGTACAATATGGGGGCAGTTAGCCACATATGCACCTAGGAAGCTCAGTTTTAAAATTTTATTTAATTTTAATTAATTTAAATTAAAATTTAAAACCGATACTTGGTTCAGTTTTCAGAAAACTTTTAGGTATATTTGAAACAACTTGGGCATGTGAGTATATTTTTTTCAATTCTAAATTTGATGTAATCTAAATTCAGATCAGGTATTTTCAAGAAAAATTTAGCATTCAGATTGCGATATGCTGTACGTATAAAATATACCTCATATTTTGAAGACTTCATGTGAAGAAACAGTGAAATATCTTATTAAGTTTATGTTATTTACATATTAAAATTATATCATTTAAATTGATATATTGGGATAATAAAATACATTGTTTAATTTCACCTGTTTCTTTTTACTTTTGTATTGCAGTTATTAGATTTAAAACTACATGAGGGCTGGGCACAGTGGCTCACGCCTGTGATCCCAGCACTTTAGGAGGCCGAGGTGGGTGGATCACCTGAGGTCGGGAGATCAAGACCAGCCTGACCAATATGGTGAAATGCTGTCTCCACTAAAAATACAAAAATTAGCTGGGTGTGGTGGTGTGCGCCTGTAGTCCCAGCTTCTTGGGAGACCGAGATAGAAGAATTGCTTGAACTCAGGAGGTGGAGGTTGCAGTGAGCCAAGATTACGCCACTGCACTCTAGCCTGGGCAACAAAGTGAGACCCTGTCTCAAAACAAACAAACAAACAAACAAAAAACTATTTCCATTGGATAGCACTAATCTGTATTGTAGTGAGCTATACACAACCTCACCTCTTTATATTGGCCCTTTAATGAAACACCTACCTTTCTACTATGAGAGATCACTGTCTTTCTTATACCAAAACACAGTTTAGTTTATTCATGGCTATTGTATAATACATGTAAACTGTTAACTTTTTTCCTTAACCTTTTGGATTTGCTTTGGTAGATGAATGTCTTTTGTTTTCACAGCAGTGGCATGCGTATAATCCAGTGCTGCAGCTTCCTTACTATGAGATGACAGCTCCACTTCCTAATAGTGCATCCGTGTCTTCCTCACTGAATCATGTTCCAGATCTTGAGGCTGGACCCAGCTCATATAAATGGACTCACCAACAACCAAGTGACTCTGACCTTTATCAGATGACAGCTCCACTTCCTAGTAGTGCATCCGTGTCTTCCTCACTGAATCATGTTCCAGATCTTGAGGCTCGACCCACCTCATATAAATGGACGCACCAACAACCAAGTGACTCTGACTTTTATCAGATGAATAAACGAAAGAGGCAAAAGCAAACAAGCGATAGTGATAGTAGCACAGACAACAACAGAGGCAATGAATGTAGCCAAAAGTTCCGAAAGTCTAAGAAGAAGAAAAGATACTAGTATTACCTACAAATGAAACTTACCTATACTGATCTTAGTTCTCTTATGAAAAAAATAAGATGTTATTCCATCAAATAACCAATGTCATGGCTATCTTGTCTTTTGAAATATATAGTAATAAGACTTATCTCTGGTTGCTGTTCAATTTTTGCCTTGAATGACAAAAGCTTTCTAAAAATAATATAATGTACCACTTTTTGTATTTGTCATGATATTTTTGACCCATTGGCAATAAATAGACTATTGTCATTTTATTAGTACCGATGATGACATTTCCCCAAACTGTTAATCAAAAGTCACTTATTGAACACATTGATAAAGCACCATGCTCCCTTTAATTATACCCTGTAACAAACACACAACTGCAAATAGGCTGGGATTCAATGTGGAGTGGTGGATTTCCTGAAAGAAAGTCGTGCAGATATTTAAGGATTGCATATTGTTCCTAATGAGGATGTAATAAGACATTAGTACCCCTTTCTTTTAGTATCTAAAGATGTTTCTGAGCCATACTCTTCTTCAGGTTTATTTTATAAAGCGAGGACATGTGATAATGATACCAAAGGAAAGATAATTCTCATGAAACCAACTTTTGGATCATTCCCTTTTTATACAATTGTGTATTTATAGGGATACCTGCCTCTTCTCATGTATTAATTGTATGTCATTAAAATAAGTTGGCTATGTCAGTGTGTATTATTCACCTCTTTTGCTAGCAAGGTTTGAGATGATATATTAACATATATAAATCATGAAAATGAGCAAGTAAATAGAATAATATTTTATTAATGTATGATATGTAATACTTATTGTCTAAATCAAGTTTCCTATTTTTGGTTTATTTATTTTAAGAGAAAAATAAAATGTGTTGTTTATTTGGGCATTTTTGTTTATAGCTCATTACAAACTAGAGTGATGAAAATATGTATTTACTAAAGCTAATTGAAGGAGTCATGCAACTCAGTTGGGAATTAACCACCCAATTCAATAGTAAAAGCCATGCTTGGATGTTTCTTTTGCATGTTGCCTAGCATTTTACAGATATTTATTATTTAAAAAAAAAAAGGTATGTTTTTAATGAAGGGAGTAACTGAATTTTAATCTTGGTTATAAATATATAATATAGTGATGTTTGAAACATAAATATTAGTCTATTTCTATCTAATCAAAATGCAAAACAATTTTCCTTTTGTAGCTGATACGGTTTGGCTCTGTGTCCACACCCAAATCTGACCTTGACTTGTAATCCCCATTATTCCCTCATGTCAAGGGCAGGACCAGGTGGAGGTAATTGGATCATGGGGGCAGTTTCCCTCATGCTGTTCTTGCAATAATGAGTGAGTGTCATGAGATCTCATGGTTTCATAAGCATCTGGCATTTCCCCTGCTGGCACTCCGTCCTGCTGCCTTGGGAAGAAGGTGCCTGCTTCTCCTTTGCCTTCTACCATTATTATAGGTTTCCTGAAGGCCTCCCCAGCAGTGCTGAATTGTGAGTCAATTAAACCTATTTCCTTTATTAATTACCCAGTATCAGGTATTTATTTGTATCAAATACAGTTATTTGGTACTGGGAGTGGGACACTGCTATAAGGATACTGGAAAATGGGAAAGAGACTTTGGAACTGGGTAACAGGCAGTGGTTGGAACAGTCTGAAAGACTCAGAAAATGACAGGAAAATGTGGGAAAGTTTGGAACTCCTTAGAGACTTGGAGGGCTCAGAAGACAGGAAGATGTGGGAAGACGTGGAACTTCATAGAGACTTGTGGCATAGCTTTTGACCACAATGCTGAGAGTGATATGGGCAATGAAGTCCAGGCTGAGGTGGTCTCAGGTGGAGATGAGGAACTTGTTAGAAACTGGAGTAAAGGTCACTCTTCCTGTGCTGTAGTAAAGAGACTGGTGGTATTTTGTCCATGCTCCCTATAGATACAGATCTGTGGAATTTTGAACTGAGAGAGATGAATTAAGAGTATTTGGTGAAAGAAATTTCTAAGCAGCAAAGCATTCTAAGATGTGACTTGGGTGCTCTTAAAAGCATTCAGTTTTATGCATTCACAAAGATATTGTTTGGAATTGTTTAAAAGAGAAGCAGAGCATAAAAGTTTGGAACAGTTGAACATTTGTGGCCTGAGGATGAGACAGAAAAGAAAAAAAAACATTTCTGAAGAGAAATTCAAGCCAACTGCAGAAATCTGCATAAGTAATGAGCCAAATGTTAATCACCATGACAATGGGAAAATGTCTCCAAGGGATGTCAGAGGTCTTCATGGCAGCCCCTCCCATCACAGGCCCAGACACCTAGGAGGAAAAAAATGGTTCCATGGGCCAGTTCCAGGGCCTTGCTGCTTTGCGCAGTCTCAGGACTTGGTGCCCTACATTCTAGCTGTGGCTAAAAGGGATCAAGATACAGCTCAGGCCATCACTTCAGAGGCTGCAAGCCCCAAGCCCTGGCAGCTTCCATGTGGTGTTGAGCGTGTGGGTGCACAGAAGTCAAGAATTGAAGTGTGGGGACCTCCTCCTATATTTCAGAGGATGTATGGAAACACCTGGATGTCCAGGCAGAAGTTTACTGCAGGGTCAGAGCCCTAATGGACAACCTCTGCTAGGGCATTGCAGAAAGGAAATGTGGGGTTGGAGCCCCACAGGAGTCTTCACTGGGACACTGCCTAGTGGAGATATGAGAAGAGGGCTACTGTCCCTCAAACCCCAGAATGGTATGTCCACCGACAGCTTGTGCCATGCACCTGAAAAGCTGCAGACACTCAACACCAACCTGTGAAAGCAGCCAGGAAGGGGGCTGTATCCTGAAAAGTCACAGGGGCAGAGCTGCCCAAGGTCATGGGAGCCCACCTCTTGCATCAGCATGACTTGGATGTGAGACGTGGAGTCAAAGGAGATCATTTTGGAACTTTAAGGTTTAATGACTGCCCTATAGGATTTCAGACCTGCATGGGTCCTGTAGCCTCTTTATTTTGGCCAATCTCTCTCATTTGGAATGAATGTATTTACCCAATGCCTGTATCCTCATTGTATCTAGGAAGTAACTAAGTTGCTTTTGATTTTACAGGCTCATAGGTGGAAGGGTCTTGCTTTGTCTCAGATGAGACTTTGGACTTGAACTTTGGGTTAATGCTGGAATGAGTTAAGACTTTGGGGGACTGTTGGAAGGGCATGGTTGTATTCTGAAATGTGAGGACATGAAATTTGTGAGGTCCAAGGGCAGAATGATATAGTTTGGGTCTGTGTCCCCATCCAAATCTCACGTTGAATTGTAATCTCCATTTTCCATACATATCAAGGACAGGACAAGGTGGAGGTAATTGGATCATGGGGATGGTTTCCCCCATGCTGTTCTCATGATAACGAGTGAGTCTCAGGAGATCTGATGGTTTTGTAAGCATCTGGCATTTCCCTGCTGGTATTCACTCCATCGTGCTGCCTTGGGAAGAAGGTGCCTGCTTCTTCTTTGCCTTCCACCATCATCGTAAGTTTCCTGAGGCCTCCCCAGCAGGGCAGAACAGTGAGTCAATTAAACCTCTTTCTTTTATAAATTACCCAGTCTCAGGCATTTCTTCATAGCAGTGTAAGAACAGACTAATACAGTAGCTTTATCTAAAATTCATGTTTTTGAAAATTTAGGTTGGAAAATACAAGATTTTTTCTTTTAAAATTCACATTTTTGCAACTTACAATCATGCTAAAGGGAAAAATATGTTTCTGAGTAATTAGAAAATAATAAATCTTACACAACATATTAACTTCCCCTCAGCCTTTCCTTTAGTTCTTCTGAAGTTTACCTTAGCCCTAAATTATTTCACTGTGATTGGCATTTTAGGAAATATGTATTAAGGAATGTCTTTAGCAGTTAAGGAAAACATATGTCTAAGAAAATTATTTTGAAATATTGTTACATGAACTAAAACGTTAGAACTGAAAAAAATTCTTGTAACTCCTTCCAGCATAGGCAGGAGTATCTAGATATCAACTTTAACAACTCAACCAACTTGAACCAACCAGATGGCTAGGAGATTCACCTATTTAGCATGATGTCTTTTGTTGATAAAAATATATATAAAACTTCCGTTAAACTTTTAAACTACTACAATCCTATGAAATTTTAACTTACCAGTTTTCTCAATGCTACATAATTAAAAATCATTTAAATCTTCTGATTTTAATTCCTCAGTCTTGAAATCTATTTATTTTTAGTTACGTATAAATCCAATCTACTGCTGCTACTAGAAGAAGCTTGGAATTTGAGAACAAAATCAGACGTTTTGTATATTCTCATGTTCACTAATTTATTTTTAAATGAGTTTCTGCAATGCATCAAGCAGTGGCAAAACAAGAGAAACATTAAAATTGGTCGAAAAGATATGTGTGCCAAACAATCCCTTGAAATTTGATGAAGTGACTAATCCTGAGTTATTGTTTCAAATGTGTACCTGTTTATACAAGGGTATCACCTTTGAAATCTCAGCATTAAACGAAATTTTTATAAGCAATTTGTTGTAGCATGATTATTATAAAATTCTGATATAACATTTCTTGTTACCTGTTTAGAGTTTAAAGAGAGAAAAAGAGTTCAGAATTATTACATTTTTATTAGCATTATCCAGGTGAAAAAACTTCTAACACTATGTTCACATCTTTTTCTCCATTGCCTTCTGAACATACCCACTTGGGTATCTCATTAGCACTGCAAATTCAACATTTTCCATTGCTAATTTTTCTCCCTAAATATTTACTTATTTACTCAGTTTTAGCCAATGTTTCAATATTGACCATTTGCTCAAGTCTAGTGACCTTGCTTCAATGACCTTCAGAGAGCTGTTTCAGTCCTTCCTGGACCACTTACATGCTTCCAACAAAATGAAGCACTCTTGATGTTAGTCACTCAAATAAATGGAAATCGGCCCATTTACTGGGAATGTTAACAGAATAAAAAGATAGATGTGACACCAGTTGCTTCAGTCCATCTCCATGTACTTGCTTAAGGGCTGGGCATATTTCTCATGGTGGATATGGTTCAGGGCACATGTTTAAATGGCTGTTCTTATAGGATGGTTTGGCTGTTGGATTCCTCATCTTCCCTCTCCTTAGGAAGGTAAGGTTACAGTAGTACTGTTGGCTCCTGGAATATAGATTCATAAAGAACTAATGGAGTATCATCTCCACTGCTCTTGTGTGTGGTCAAAGTTCAGATCCTTTACAGTTTCCACATTCTATCTCTATTTCTATTCATCCTAGTAAAGCCAGTTACTTCAGACATAAGTCCGTCTCTCATTAATTTAATCCTCATTAAGAAAAGTCAACTAATAGCCCAGGCTTGATTTTGGGGAAAATGAGCACTAATATATAAATCTCTGCCTTATTTTACTTTACAGAACTCAAAAAGCTTTGTTTGTTTGTTTGTTTGTTTAACAAAGGATACTATTTGCTTCCACACCTCAAGCCCAGGTAAGTTCAGTGAGTACGGTTTTTCCAATTTGCCCTGACATTTGTTGAGGTAGTTGGTGAAGATTCTATTTTGCCTGGTCAAAATGAGTTCTAAAAAGTCACAAAATGCCCCAGCTGTGGGCTAAGTTTATTTATTCACAATCAATCATTCCCAACCCACAAAAATTACCTCATGTACATGCAGAACCTACCATAGCAAGCAAAGGCAAGCAATCTCTTATCTGGTTCCTGGTAAAATTTTCTTTTGAGCTTCTAATATTATCTTCACACCAACAGGTTATATACAGATTGACAAAAACACATATATACTTACATTGTAATTAGATAATATAACCAGTATATAAAGATGCAAATTAATGTATTCTCTGTGTTAAAAATTCAGAAAGATTGATCCAAAACCTTTATAACAAGTTTTACTGCAAGGAATCTGAATCTAACAATAGTTGGCTCAACTACTTTACCTTGTTTGGGAAACATAATCAAAACATTCTCTAAGTGAATAGTGTTGATCAGTCCAACACACTATTTGAATCCTAATACTGTTTTTGCTTCTATTTTCATATGAGAAGAGTAACATCCTAGATAGCAAAATAACCCTCACCCCAGCCACATACCCCAAGCTGACTATGTCTTCATTGACTTTATTCCAACCTCTGAGGTTAATCACAAGGAAAACAATGCAGACTCATTCTGCAATCAGAACTTGTCAATCAGAATCCTAAGAGTTATTCTAGACAACTTCCCAAATACATTTCTAGGAGGTCATTAACTCCTCATTGTGACCTTGTTCAGTTTCTCTTTATTTCCTGCTTACAATATCCATTAAGCAAATCAATCAACAATGAATTAATGTAATTCTGAACACCAGTTTTAGTGCTGAGGCTACATTACTGAAAAAGTATGGTCCCAACATTCGAGAAGCTACTGGTCTGCTGGTATTGATGGAACGATAGATGATATCAGGATAATGCTGTAACATAATATAGGTAAACACAGAACACAATGAGAGTGCAAGACAAGCTTCATTCCTCAAGAAAATAAGTCCAGGGCAGAAAAGAGGGAATCACTTGACTGTAAAGAATACAGGAAGTAATCTAGGAGTTCGACAGCTTTCTGTACAAACTCTCGGCCTTTCTCATATCTTCAGTTCTGCACTTCATCTTTCCTTAGAAAGGTGGCATCAAGTTTTAAGCCTTGTAAGCCTGTACAAGTAAAATGACTTGCAACTTGCTAGTTACCAGTCTGTCGCCTTGAGAATATAGGGGCTCGGGATATGGCAGTACGAGAAAAAAAAAAAAAAGATAAAAATCCCTGCTCTCATGGAACTTATGTTCTATCAGGAAGATAGAATAATTAAGATAAACAAAATATAAAGTTATATTTTAATAACATACCTGCTGAGGAAATAATGCAGGGAAAGGTTTAGGGATTAAAGAGCCAAAGCAGGAGAGAGAGTAAGCCGTATGGATAGCTGAGGGAAGAGCATTCCAAGCAGAATAAACAGCAGACGAAGGTCCATGCAGGAAGCATTCCTGGGAGAAAGTGAAGGAAGCCAATGTGGTGGAGGAAGTTGACTAAGGGACCTTAGAAGTTATTATATGGACTTTGACATATATTCTTAGTGAGGGTGCTTTGTGAATGGGAGTGGAGAGTTAGAGTGTAACAAGGATAGAAATATTGAGACCACTGAAGTTAGCCAGCCAAGAAAAGATAATTGCTTGGATCAAAAGGTAGAAAGAATAAATGGCATCAACAATGATTCCAAGGTTTTTGGTCAGAGCAACTGGAAGAATGAAGTTACTTATTGATATGGAGCAAACAATGTAGGAGCAGGTTTTGGAGAAAAATCAGGAGCAGAGTTTTGGACATGTTCATTCTGATTTGCATATTAGGCATCTAATAGGAGATAGGAGTTTGTACACACAAGTCTGGAATTCAGGGGAGAGGCCTAGGTTGAAGATATAGGCATTAGAATTATTTTCATATTCATGGTAGTTAAAACATAGAGACTGGATGAAATTGCCTAAGACATGAGTGAAGATAGAAAGGAAATGAGTCCAAGGATTGCCCTGGGTCTTACCAGTCAGTATTTGTACCTCAAGGAGATGAGGAACAGCCAGCAAGGTATAATGACAAACAGAATGCGATGTCTGTGAAACCAAATGAAAAAATGTTTTAAGGAGGAAGAAACGGTGAGTTGTGTCATATTCTATTGACAAGTCAGGCAGGGTAAGGACGCAAAATTGATCATTGGCCAGGTGCAGTGTCTCATGCCTATAATCCCAGAACTTTGGGATGCTGAGGCGGGTGGGTCACTTCAGCTCAGGAGTTCAAGGCCAGCCTGGCCAGCATGGTGAAACTCTATCTCTACAAAAAAATATAGAAATTATCTGGGCATGCTGGGTCTTGCCTGTATTCTCAGCTACTTGGGAGGCTGAGGTAGGAGAATCACTTCAACCCAGGAGATGGATGTTGCAGTGAGCCGAGATTGTGTCACTGCACTCCAGCCTGGGCAACAGAGTGAAAATCAGTTTCAAAAAAAAAAAAGAGAATTGACCATTAAATTTAGCCATGATCCTTGATCTAAGACATTTTTAATGTCTTGATTCTGACAACAGCATGATTGGAGTTATTTAAGTGAGAATAGAAGTAAATAAGGGGAAGACTGCAAAAAGGAGGTAACTTACTCAAATGTCTTGTTGTGAAGTGGTGCAGAGAAGTAGTACCATAACTCAAACAGGAATAATGATCAAGAAAGATTTTTGGTGGGTTTGTTTAATCAAAGGGCTAAAGAAGTTCTAATATCTTGTGTTTTATTTTTTCATTCCCTGTGATTTTACAGTTTTTAAAAAATTCTTTATATTTGTTGTAATTGGATTTTTGGAGGAAGAGGAGTTGAAACTGTCTGGTTTTCATATGTCATGTTTAAAAATAAGTTCTGTGTACTTATTCACTTGTTTTTAAAATCCTTTTTATTAAGGTCTTAAGAAAATTAACTGTTTGTTCTTTGTGTATGTTTCACAAAATTTTCCAGTTTGCTTTTTGTTTTCTTTCAAGAACAGAAGAGTTTAATTTTCATACAATGAATATGTAGTGAGACATCAGTGTTTTTTATGGTTTCTGGGTTTTTATAATTATGCTTGGAAAACTCTTCTATAATCAAAAATTAAGGCAAAATATCAATTATGTTTTCTTTTATAATTTTATTACTTTTAATATTAAATATAAATATTGGATCATGGACTATTACATTAGGATATAAAGAAGTAAAATCTTTAGATTTCAAAAAGTACAACTTCAGCAATTTTGAATTTGTTTTTCTTTTGTTTGTTTTCCCGGATGCCTGCTTGAAGGCTTATTACACCAAAATAAGTAATTATATTCTGATTTTAAGTAATCCTGCAGAGGACGCAGTCTTGGCGAAAGAAGTGAATATTCCAACTGACTTAATTTATTCCCACCTCAGCCAGTGGAATGGGAGTTTGAAGCAGAAAGTAAGTTGAAGTAAAGAAGGTTTTACCTTAGCCGAGTTCATAGAATGAGATGCCAGCCTTCTACATAGTATACATACCGCACTCAGTACGGGGTTCCAGTGAAGCAGATTCCGTTTCCACCTGAGGTAACAAAGTAAGTTTTATGCAGGTGGTCACATTAAACTTGAATGTAGACAAATTAGTGGTATTTTGAAACATCCGGAGTGAGGAGATTATTTAAATGACCAGTTTAGAGGCAGAAAAATAAAAGGCATAACACAAACATGGAAAATAATATTGGGGGAATTCAAGGAATTTAAGTAAGATATGGTTAAAGACATTTTGAAATGTGAAAGCCAACTAAATAAAATTTAAGTAAGAAAAATCTGGCCAGGCACGGTGGCTCACGCCTGTAATCCCAGCACTGTGGGAGGCCAAGACGGGCGGATCACGAGGTCAGGAGATGGAGCCCATCCAGGCTAACGCGGTGAAACCCTGTCTCTACTAAAAAATACAAAAAACTAGCCGGCGTGGTGGTGGCACCTGTAGTCCCAGCTACTCGGGAGGCTGAGGCAGGAGAATGGCGTGAACCCGGGAGGCAGAGCTTACAGTGAGCTGAGATCGCACCGCTGCACTTCAGCCTGGGTGACAGAGCAAGACTCTGTCTCAAAAAAAAAAAAAAAAAGAAAAATCTGAAGAAATATGACATACTTTAAAGTAATATAAGAAATTTGGGCCGGGCGCGGTGGCTCAAGCCTGTAATCCCAGCACTTTGGGAGGCCGAGACGGGCGGATCATGAGGTCAGGAGATCGAGACCATCCTGGCTAATACGGTGAAACCCTGTCTCTACTAAAAAATACAAAAAACTAGCCGGGCGAAGTGGCGGGTGCCTGTAGTCCCAGCTACTCGGGAGGCTGAGGCAGGAGAATGGCGTGAACCCGAGAGGAGGAGCTTGCAGTGAGCTGAGATCCGGCCACTGCACTCCAGCCTGGGTGACAGAGCAAGACTCCGTCTCAAAAAAAAAAAAAAAGAAATTTGGCTGCTATCATTAATTTTTTTAACAGATGAGTGAGTCTCTAAGGAAAATAAACTGTCAGCTTTTTGCAAGGAGCAAGACTTTCTGAAAATAACCCAGGTATCTGCTCTTGACAAAGAAATAGCTGAAATGAGGATTTTCTCCCACTTCTACTAGCCAGGAAAGTAAAATCCAAGCCCGATTTCCAATGGAACAAGAGGCTTCCACAGTTCTACCCACAAGAAGTGGGGACTGAAACTTCCCATGTGCCCAGGGTCTTCACGTTCAAGGCAGTAGTGGCCTCTGCAATAGCACACAAACCCACAAGCACACAGCTTCAGCAAGCTTCTCTGAGGGAATAAATGGAGAATGGGAAACTGTGCCTTATCTTGTCTTGCTCTAAACTTCTCCAGTGAAGTCTATTCTTTAACCCATCTGTAGGATGGTAAGAAGTTTATGCTGGGTCCTGTTGTAAGACAAGTGGTGATTCAAAAGGGACCTATCTTACAGGACATCTGATTATAAGAAACAAGTGTTTGAAACCATGGACACAAAAAATTAATGGATCTCTTTTTCAAACTGTGGATCTATGGAGCTATAATTTGTTTTTCTTAATGAAGATGCAAATCAGAACAGCCATTTGCTGCAATTTCCATCTTTCAAATAAATGCATACAAGTAAAACCTGATTAAAATAAACATCACATTCAGAAAATAACAATATAAGAAGCTCCAAAAGATCAGCCTGTGAATTTTACATGAAAATGGAAGAGGGGAAGTTACAAGCCATTACTTTGATGAAAATCCCAGACCTGTTTTTCCAGCAAACTGGGTCCACCTCCACCTTCTACCCAGAGAATATCCAGCCACCTACACACTAGCTTCTTCCCCCTCACCAAGTCCATCCAAGTAGAACTTAGCCAGTCATTCTGATCCACTGTACCCTAGGAGTAATTGAGAACCACATGAAAAAAATGTGTGCAGGATACCATAGTGTACTTTTCTGAAGAACATTAAAGATGAATTCACTGAACTGTGTCAAAGAACTAAATTTTCAGGCAATGGTATGAAAATAATATTAATCAAGCTTTCTTTGTTTACTGCTGAGTAATTGAGTAACGTTTATTACTAGATTTTGGGAGTAGGAAAGTGAATGAATGAGTGAATGCATGAGAGACTAAGCTGTAAGAGGTTAATAATCACAGTAACTACTATTTATTCAGGCTATTGCATTCCAAATATTAGCCTTGAGAATAACACCATAGAGATGAGGAAATTGCAGTTCAGTTGCCCAAAACACACATCTTTTTTCATCAAAGAAAAACTAGAATACAAATCTTGTGGGACTCGTTCCAGTGCCCTTAATATTTATTACCACATTGGCGGTACTAAAGATTTACCTGCAGGGTCTACAATAACTGGAAAGTGATTTCAAATGAAAATTTGCTTAGCAGAAATGATGACTAGCCCTTGCTAGAACTGATTTCATTGTCACTAGTCTCCTAGATATAATCCTGGGCCTACTAGACTAAGGATGAAGCTCTATGTAAATATTCTCCCTTAGCTTAGTGTAAATATCAGATCTATTAAACTTACTTCAGGAAAATGAAATGGAGGCTTTCCTACAATATTCTGTGCAAGAGAACCATTTTATGATAAAACTGCATTTTTATTCTTTGACCACCTAAATTATCCTACTTTAGCTCTTTATTTCCCCAGGTTTCAATAATATTCACTATTTAGAAACTGTGTTTTCTTGATATAATATGCACTATTTAGAAAATATAGACACAGGAAATTTTTTTACAAAACGAATGAAGTGAGTGTGTGCCTAGGAAAAGAAGTACCATACCAAAGCAAAACAATGCAAATACATTTTGAATGCAAAAATAACCTACCTTTTACAAAGATGAATGACAATGAAATGTCACCGTCTTAACTATTTTTAAACACTTCACCTTTTTGTTTTTGCTTGATTCCATTTTTATTGAATCAAACTTTAAGCAAACTTGCTTAAAGAAATCTGAAATTGAGGAGTGACTGTATTAAGAGCCTAGCAGCTGCCTGACAAGACACCTGACAAGTTGGAATTGCTGAATTCAGCATGGTTCAGGGACTAGTCTTTCATTTTGAAGTTCAGAAATCTGATTATATCTGCACATCTATTATGGATTGCTTCACATTAAATAATCTCATTTACAAACCAATCCCTCTCTCACCATGATCGACATTATAACAACCATTTTGATTAAAGGACACAACTTCTTTAGGTCACATATTTCTAAAGTAGCTAAGCATAGATGACCCACATCAGACTAGTCTTCCTTGCAATCTTCCTCTTCTAGCCAAAAGTGATACGTCAGTGTTGGTGCTCAATCCAAAGTGGGCCAATCATGGTTGATTCTGCTGGAAAATACAAAAGAGAAAGAGAATGAGTGGCTGTATTCAGAAAATGTAAATCTAAGAGCTGTCTGTAGCCATGTTTTCATCTTGTGGATAAATGAAACATGAAGTCCTTTACAGAATATATTAACATTGATATTCAGAGAAAGCAGGAAAAAAGAAAATAATAAAGGCATCTGAGACTTCCTTAGACCTCGTAGTTTTACAATACGTTCCCTCTTTTTGCTTAGGTATTTGATTTGGATTCTAAGTAATACACTCTTTAATACAAATATTTTTTGTAAAGTAAAAATCATAAATCTAGCTGGTAGAGATCTCTCTGTTAAAATCTCAATTCCGTCACTTCTAATTTTTTACTTTGAGGAAGTTGCTTAATAGTGCTTTTCTGGGTTTTCTCTTCAGAATGATTACGGTAATTTACATTTCTACCAGCTGTTTATGAGATATTTTCCAACAGTTTTACCCTCACTGGATATTTAACATCTTTAATATTTGCTAATCACCAATCCAGTAAGTGTGCTACTTTGTTGATATTTACATTTTCATATGCCTTATTATATAATAATGGAAATTTTCTGAGGAAAATAAGGTTGATTTTTTTCTTGTTTATTAATCATTTCCTGATTCATGTGAATTAAATTCTTGGTCCATTCTTCCTATTAGGGGCTCATGTTTTTCTTAATTACTTTTAAGAGGTCCTTATATAGAAAGAGCAACAATTATTGGCATCTATAATTTTTGCAGATACAGTTTCCCTGTTTGTCATTTGCTTTCTGTTTTGTTCAGATATCTTTGAGCTGGAGAATTTACAGTGTGTACTCAAGTCTAAGTCTGTTTTCTGTTTTCTCTATTTTGGTGTATGCCTTGTTTGATTTTTCTCAGGAAGGCTTTTTATTATTAAATTATGTGACTATTTCTAGCTTTTCCTCTGGCATGTTATTTCATCTTTCACATGTAAATGTTTAATCTACCTAGAATTAATGTTTTTGTGTGGTGTAAGTTAAGGGCCTATCCTCATTTATTCTCCAATTGGTTAAAGAGACTCTTCAGTTGTATAGTAAATCCTTACTTGTTTGTGTCTCGGTGTTTTTTATTCTAATCCATTCAACCCTCTGGCTTTACAACAATACAGTATTGTTTTAATTACTCTAGCTTCCAAATAATGTACTATTTCCATAGGCTTTTTCATTTCCATAAAACATTTAAACTAATAAAATATTGTTGCAGTTAAAATGTGTTTTTCTCCTTGTTTTATTTCATTGATGTAAAATACTTTAAATTCAATAACTTCTTACCAATAATTTTATAAAGAACCTGACAAAATAATCACTTTGAAGAGTTAACTTTGCATTGAATTCCTGTCCCCTCTTTTCTAATGTAAGGTGAAAGATCTACAGTGCTGGCAATTCATTTAAAAAATATACATGAAAAGACTGCCCTTTGTGACAATATAATTCACACTTTTACCAATTTTACTAGTTTTCAGTAGACTTCAGGGTGAAGAGGATAAAACAGCATCCATACTTTTGAACATTTATGTAAATATATTATCAGAAATAAATAATAAAGGAAAATGAACAATCCAAATCACTCTTCTTTTTTCTTTTCTCACTTTTTTCTTCTCTGTCTCATCTTTGTTCAACCGATAGCTCTTGTAACATGGAAATTTCTGTTTCATTATGCATATTCTTTACCAATTATAAAAATGGACCAATCCTATTTCAAGTGATATTGATACATAATACTGAAAAAAGGGCTATACATCCCATAGTCTTTGAACATCTTTACGTTAAAAAAGTATTTTACTACGTAGAGAGCTTTATTCTGTGACTCTGTGGCATCTAGAAACCAGGAAGAGCCTGCTCTAGAATTCATATAACATGGCCTCTGGCTAAAGAATGGAAATACCAAGTTTTATTGGAGAGAGTCAAGGTGGTATAATTATTACAGGTAGACATGTATATACCCACTGTGTCTTAAGTGAACATGTACTTGAAATGGAGGAGGAACTGTAGCACATGGCAGAGTTATCTGTTCTCTCTAGGCTGCTAGATTTATGAACACCAGAAACAGCAATCCGTCTTCAACTGAGAAATCTGCTGAGGAAGTTTTTCCTAGCTGAAACAAACATGAAGGCCAGAAAGTTTTGTAGGTCTGCTATAGATTGAGTGTTTGTGTCCCCACAAAATTAATATGTTGAAGCCTTATACTCAGTGTCATGGTATTTGGAGGTGAGGCCTTTGGAAAGTTATTAGGTCATGAGAATAGAGCTTCCATGAATGAGATTACTGTCCTTAAAAGAAGAGACATAAGAGAGCTTATTTCCTCTCTCTTTCTGATCTCCACCATGTGAAAATATAAGGCTATCATCTGCAAACCAGGAAGTAGGCCCTCACCAGATACCAGATCTATCAGCACCTTGATCTTGGATTCCCCAGCCTTCAGAATTGTAAGAAGTAAATGTTTACTGTTAAAGCCAGCCAGATTGTGACATATTTGTTATAGCAGCCTGAATTGACTAAGATAAGGCCTAAGCAAATCTATAACAAAGGGTAGAGGCAGCAGGCTAAGAATGCCTTTGTACTTATGGAAGAAACATTCCTTGACAAAGCTCACCTGTAGTGCAGCAATGAAATTTCAGAAATGAAAATTAAGAGCATTTTCTGGATTGCAAAAACAGACATCCACCTTTGCAAATGTCTATTCTTTGTAAGATAGTAGCAATGTTTCAAATGACACTTATAGAAAAGTAAGAGAATATGTTTAGATGAATTTTCCGCAAAAATGTGGTAAATATGTTCATCAGAATAATTTTTCTACTAGGAAACATCCTTAAATGACTTTAAATTTTTCAATTTATGTATCTATACAATGAGCACTGATTACCTGGTATTAAACAGCCCTAACATTCTGTCAGAGCTGAAACCAGGTTACTTTCCATCTCCTCTTTTTCACTTATTTACAGCCAAGTTTCTTGCAATAGACTTGGCAATGCTAAATACTGGGTTCCGTAATAACAGCCCTCACAACTAGGAATTGGCTTTTGACTGAATTGGCTGGTCAGTGCTGTGAGATTCATGAGCACCCTATTAGCTCTGAACATTTGAAAAAAATGTAGCCAAAATATGGAGTCAACCTTAGTATCCATGAATGGCTGAATGAACAAAGAAAATGTGGTATATATGTACTCACATACACATGCACAATGGAATGTTATTCAACCGTAACATAGAAAGAAATGTTATTTAAAACAACATGGATGAGCCTGGAAGACACTATATTAAATGAAATAAGCCAGGCACAGAAAGAAAAATACTGCATGAACTCACTTCTGTGTGGAATCTAAAAGTTAAGCTCATAAAAGTGAAGAGTAGGATGGGGGTTACCAGGGGTCACGGTGATGGGGGTATAGAGGAGAAATGAAAAAAGATTGGTCAAATTGTACATACACAGTTTCAGTTAAGTTCTTCACTCAAGATCTATTGTACAACACGATGACTACAGTAAATACTAATGTACTGAATACTTGAAAATTGCTTACAGAGTAGATTTTAAATGTTGTCAGCACAAAATACAGGTACATGCGGTGATGGATATGTTACGCGGCTTGATTTAATAATTCCACAATGTATACATATATCAAAACATCATGTTGCACCCCATAAATATATATGCTTTTAAAAAGAACAGAAACAAATTTAGACTTAGGGATGAATTAGCTCGTCTCTAAGAAATCACATACATTTTCAGCGATTTTGTACTGTGTGAATATAGCTAGGCTAGTGCTACATTTTCCAGAATTCTCTTCTCTGTAATTTCAGGCCAGGACCACCCATGTGAGAAATGATAATTGGAACACAGCCCCAAAGCAGCCACCATTGGGTTTTATAATTCTGTGTAGGGCATCAGGCAGTGTTGCAGCGCAAAGAACTTTGTTACTGGTCTGCTGGCTCACATTGTTGGTGTGGGGCAGCAGGCAAGCCCACAGCTCCTCCACATCCCCTGGCTCTCCCGGTTTAGCTTTTCTGAGTCCTGAAGCAGGCATGTGTACAGTTCTGTAGTAAACACAGCAGCTACGCATACAAATCACTCACATCATTATGGTTGGATATTTTGAGAAGTGGGTATGGTTTCCAGTTTATCCTAGGTCACTCCAATCACACGTGTGTGTGTGTGTGTGTGTGTGTGTGTGTGTGTGTGTTTCCACTTCTGGCCCTACTGATCTACAGAAACTTCAGGCTGACCACCAATGCAGCAGTAACATTCTTCTATGATTTGTCTACCCTATATTAAATCCTGATTCCTTATCACTCATGGTAAGTCTTCTTCCCTGGTTGCAACCTATAAAATTGGGTGCCTGAAATAAAGGTGTTACCACAATAAAAACCCAAAACACATTGGCTCTGGGAGAAGATAGCAAGAAGAAGATGAAAAGTACTTGAGAAGACCGTTAAAGCTGGAAGGGGCTTCATGAGACAATGAGGATGCTAAAAACATTGAGGATGTGGTTATTGGAAAGTTTGGTCACAAAGCTCCCTGTTGTAATACGGAAATTAAATAGGATATCTAGCAAATTTTTTTATTTAGTTGGAGAGCTTTGCAGACAGAATGAGAAAAATGCCACCAGGCTTTTTCTAGCTTCCTGTAATTAAGTACAACATTGGTTGGGGGAGAGAGGCTAGGAAAGAAAGAGAGAAACTGTTCCATTTTAATTTGTATTTTAGGAATTTAGAAGAAATATAAAGGGCCCAGAAATTGCTGGGTTGAAAAGAAAACGTTTTTTCATCCCCAGTTATTGCAACCAAAAGATTCTCCAAAAGAAAAGAAACAACTTCAGCAAATATAAAATCCAGCACACTAAAAGAAACTGAGGATAAAAATCACAAGTATGTGGTTGCTATAAATCCCTTTGTTGAGACCTCAAAAACTGTAAGGATTAAACAGGAGAGTTCCCTGATCCCCCTCACTGGACATGTGACAGGGGTATGGCTCAGCTGTTCAGTTGAGCTATTGGATTGCAAAACATGGCCATTCTATGTGGATGAGGACCCAGAGGTCAGAACCAACAGCACAGAAGGCAGGAGCAAGAAACAAGGGGAATCATTTGCAGGAAGCAGACCTCTTCCCAACCCTGAATGTCAGAATTACTAATGACCAATAACAGCCAGTGCATCTGCATTCCCTTCACTTTTGAACTGGAGCTTCTACTGCACTTACCTTTCTTCATCTCACCATTGTGTGGAGGTAGAAAGAGTCTTTTTAGTTCACAGCTTATGAGGTACAGAGGAACCAGGGCCAACTGGCCAGAACACCTCATCCATACCTGGCTCTGAATTAGATGATAGCCCCTTGAAACCTGGCCTAAGCATGCTGCTATAATGCAATGAGAACTTCACAAGGCTCACGGGAAGGGTTGAATGTACTTTGTGTATGGTCATAGGGAAGGCAATGGCCCATTAAAGATGACCATAAATTCTTTGACATTCATCTCATGTACTAATGGGGTATACATGCCTTCCCCTTGAACCTAAATGGGCCCTTTGACTGCTTTGGCAAATAAAACACAGCCAAAATGATGTTATGTCAGTCCCTGGGCCCAGGACTTAAGAGATGAACATTTTTATTTTGTATCTTGGAATACTTGCCTTTGTAGTTTTGAGTCTTCACATAAGAAGTACAATTATCTTGCTAGAAGGACCACGTGGAGAAGTTCTAAGACTACATGGACAGGGAAAAGAGCCCAGGTAAGCCCAGCCTTCCAACAATTCTTGCTATGGCTAGGCCTGTGAGTGAACCCGTTTTGGACCTCTGAATCAGCCTACCAGCTGAATATTACCACAGGATGCCCATCAACATCACAGGGAGTAAATCATGAGATATAACAATTTTTTGTTTGTATAAATAGATAAGGCTTGGGGTAATTTACTACTGTGAAATAGATAACTGAAATTATATCTCAATGTGAGACATCCCGGGCTTCAGCTGCTGACATGGAGAAAAAGCCATCCTTATCATTCTATTATGGCAAAGGCAAAGCACTTCCCCTTTCCTTGGCCTTCCTGGCAGTGAGTTGGCCTCAAGGTGTAGGTATTCTTTGCTCCCCGTACTGTAAATCTTACCAGCACTATTCTTACTGGGTTAGTAAGCTTTTTAAACTTTGGAATCCAATAATTGGAAGTCATTTGTATCTTGCACCCACATATATCCCCCTCCCAAGCTTTATCAGCAATAATTGTGTTTTGGCCTCCATCTACACTCTTTTGCTGTATTTCTCTTACCGTCAGAACTCAGGTAGATATGGGAGTAGAGAAAGGAGTTTTTTCTTCATCCCCTTCTAAACTTCATCAGCATATAGTATTTCTGCCAAGCCCAACATTCAGAATTTTAATGCAATCAGATTAGTTTTATTTGCTTTTAAAAATCAGTAATATGAAAGGAAAGAACTGATTTATTTGTCATGTTCCATTAACCAACTCTAATAACTTTCTATATGCGCTCTAAACAATTTAAATGCATTTCTGCAAATTGACCTGCCTTTAATCTCTTTGATACGTATCTGTTAACTGGGAGGTTTATATCTACATAGACATCTATCCTTCTCTGTATTTAAAGGGTGAGTAAAATTATAGAGCTTTAATACTTATTATGTAAATTTGTTTACCTCTCATTTCATTTTAAACATAAAAATTCCATTTAATCATATGCTATATCCGTAAACCCATACGTTTAAAACTTAGTCTGAACAAGTCATAGGAAATAATTTACATTAAAGCTGTTCTAAGAATTCACAACTTCTGCTTATTGTTGGCTTTTGGTTTCCTCTCAGGTTGCCATCTGGGTAGCTACTTCTTGGACTTCTTCCCTCACACCTAGACCCCAGCTACCACAAGCCACATAACCTGGAAAGCTTCAAACCTAGTTTAATCTTCTTAGGTGAAGTAAGATTACAAAAGCACTATTTATCTCACTAAAAACCTTCCATTTGGATTACTTGGGAGTTCCTTCCATAGGGACAGGTGTGTAATGACAAGACATCCCTTTCTTTGGTCTCCATGCTTTCTTCAGCAGGGGTCAAGGAGAGCTCCACATCTCCGTGTTCTGGTGAGAGACTCACCACTCTCTCTTCTCCCAACTCCAACCCCTGTACTCAAAGCTTCTTCCTCAATATTTTCCTTAAGACCATTAAGATCAATCTTATTATGCTGTTTGTCTTTATTTACCTCAATCGCTACTAAAAACACAGGTCGTCTTTCATTTCCCATACCATAGGCACCATTATGTATATGAACATCCCTACACAGATTCATATCCCACCCCTTCCCATTTCGGAGCTTTTCTGCTGTGTTTTAAGAACTCGCAGTCATTCAACAGCAAAATCCTGTGTGTCCTTAACTTGTTTTCTTACCTTCCTAGTCTGAAACTAGATTCTTTCCTAAAGACACTTGTTCCCTAGCAGCTTTCTCGAGCAGCAATTGTTTTCTCTTCTACCCTCCTCATACAACTTGGCCTGGAGGAGAGATAGTTACCTCTTTTTACAACATTGCTACTTCCAGATCATGCTCCTTCTTCCCTGCCATTGCAATATGTTACTATCACCAGCCATGCCTCCTTATTGTACAATTCATAGTGCTCTCAGGTTTTGAATTTAACACCTGGCTCACTGTCAGTCTTTTCAACACTGTTCCTGCCAAAATTCTCAGTGATTTCAAGTGTAAGACCTAGTTGATCCTTCCAAATTACTGGACCTTTGATTTCCTAAACTTTTCTCTAGTGATTTCAACTCTTACCCGACCTAATACATTCACTTTCATCATTGTATGTAAGATTTGGCCCCATCAATAAAAAATGCAAATTCTCCATATTTAAATTTCAAGAATCCCATTCTTTGCTGACCACCTCCTATTTTTCCACTAACAGATATGTAGAAGAACAAGATAGAGATTGTGAGAGCTGATATGATCATGTTTTAAACCCTAGGCTAAGGCAGTCTAAAGAAACCACATTTCATAAAATTGTTTTACTACTTTATTTTCAGAAATTTGAGTATTGTTCACCTCTGTGTATAATACTATACTAGACATCTTTGTGCAAATTGTTGATTGGTGTATGTATTATACAACAACATACATCTCCAAGAGTTAAAGGATTCAGAAGGATTCATTTTAGTACTCCTATTATATTATTTGAAAGTAGTTAGCTTTGATCTAAAGAGTTATGATTATTATGAGTGCTACAGAGATAAAAGGCTTATTTTTCCCTCTATAATTCAGTATTGTTTGAACTTTTAAATAAGAACCATCATATATGAATCAGTTATTAACTAAAAGCTTTTAGTTTTAAAAATAGCAAGCAACATTAACCAGTGATTCACAGAAGAAAAAGAAAACTATCAATGGATATATAAGAAAAAAATGTCCCAAAGATGAAGTCTGAAGCCAGTATGAATATTCTTTTATTCTTTATATCAAATTAATTATTCTACCTTGATAATTTTAGAATTTTTCTCAATACTTATATTAGTTTATCCTCACACTGCTATAAATAAGTATCAAAAACTGAGTAATATATAAAGAAAATAGGTGTAATGGCTAATGGTTCCAAAGGCTGTAGAGAAAGCAGGATGCTGGCATCTGCTCAGCTTCTGGGGAGGCCTTAGGAAACTTACAATCATGGCAGAAGGTGAAGCAGGAGCCAGCACCTCATATGGCAGGAGCAGGAGGAAGAGAGAGAAAGCAGGGAGGTACTACACACTTTTAAACAACCAGATCGCCTGAGAACTCACTATAGAATACCAAGGGAGGATGTTGCTAAACCATTCAGAAGAAATCACGCTCATGATCCAATCATCTCCCGCCAGGCCCCACCTCCAACAGTGGGGATTACAATCCAACCTGAGATTTGGGTAGGGACACAGATCCAAACCTTATCAATACTATTGCCATCTTATTTATAGAATATTTAAAATGTGACATTCTTCTCATTTATTTTACCTGAAATAATTTTCATTTTTCTAAATTGGCCTTTTTTTCCACTTATGGGGTACACAGAAACACTTTTTTTCTCATCTATCTCTTTTTAAATTACATCTTATTCACTTTCATACTAACTTGTTCTTTCCTTGTAGTCTTCTTCTCGTATTTAATTAATGTTGAAGCATCTTGTGTCCTGAAGAGAATAATAAACATGCTCATTACTACATTTCTTAAAGTAAATATTTTTGGAGTTTGCCTCTTCTCTGAAACATCATGATTTGTTCTCTGTTGCTGTATAATACATTTTAATATTCCCTCTTTTATAAGTACACTCATTCCTAAATGAGGAGAACTCTCCCAGATGCAGTGTTTATCCAGTTACATGAAGTGAGGAGTGAGTTTATGTCCATTGCATTTCAACTGGGGTACAAATCCTATTCTTACCTGGAATCAGAGGGATATGTGTGGACCATGGGCTGAGTTCATATGCTCTTTCATTGCTGTGAAGGCTTTTATCTGTTTGGGTTCTGCAGAAATTAAATGACCTCTTTCTATGTTCACCTCTGGCATTTTAACATTCCTACCAGATAACACACATGGATCTGTAAAATCCCCAGTGTGCACCATGAGAGAAGGTCTTCCTGACCCCCTCCCCATTTCTCATGCTTTACCTGTAGACATTACATCTTGCAGAAAATAGTAAGCTACCACCACCAGTTTACTTTTAGATAGCCCTTGGTTCCATCCCATTTGTGCAATAGGAATTTTGGTCTTTAATTTAATGTAGAAAAAGTTCACTTAAAATTTGGATGTTGACATGACAAAGTAGCATCTAGGCAGTAGATAAATGGCTGTCAAGGTTACTATTCAATAAAGATAATTGAATTTAGAAACAGGAATAAAGTGGCAGAGAATCAAGAGAGGATGGCTGTTGTGGGAAGTCAGGGACCCTGAATGGAGGGACCGGCTGGAGCTGTGGTGATGGAAGATAAATTGTGAAGATTTCATGGACATTTATCACTTCTCTTAAAATACTCTTATAATTTCTTATGCCTGTCTTACTTTAATCTCTTAATCCTGTTATCTTCATAAGCTGAGGATGTACGTCACCTCAGGACCCTGTGATGATTGTGTTAACTGTACAAATTGATTGTAAAACGTGTGCTTGAACAATATGAAATCTGATGGTAAAACATGTGTGTCTGACCAATATAAAATCAGTGCACCTTGAAAAAGAACAGAATAACAGTGATTTTAGGGAACAAGGGAAGATAACTATAAGGTCTGACTGCCTGCGGGGTCGGGCAAAAAGAGCCATATTTTTCTTCTTGCAGAGAGCCTATAAACAGACATGCAAGTAGGAGAGATATTGCTAAATTCTTCTCCTAGCAAGGAATATTAAATATTAAGTCCCCAAGAAAAGAATTGCATTCCTGGGGGGAGGTCTATAAATGGCTGCTCTGGGAGTGGCTCTCCTATGTGGTTGAGATAAGGACTGAGATATGCCCTGGTCTCCTGCAGTACTCCCAGGCTTATTAGGGTGGGGAAAAAAATCCCGCCCTGGTAAATTTGAGGTCAGACCGATTCTCTGCTCTTGAACCCTGTTTTCTGTTGTTTAAGATGTTTATCAAGACAATACGTGCACAGCTGAACATAGACCCTCTTCAGTAATTCTAATTTTGCCCTTTGCCTTGTGATCTTTGCTGGACCCTTATCAGGAGTTCCTGATTTTGACCTTGCCCTGTTTCCTCAGAAGCATGTGATCTTTGCTCTGCCTTTTGCCCTTTGAAGCATGTGATCTTTGTGACCTACTCCCTGCTCGTACACCCCCTCCCCTTTTGGAATCCCTAATGAAAACTTGCTGGTTTTGCGGCTCAGGTGGGCATCATGGACCTACCAATATGTGATGTCACCCCTGGTGGTCCAGCTGTAAAATTCCTCTCTTTGTACTCTTTCTCTTTATTTCTCAGACTGGCAGACACTTAGGAAAAATAGAAAGAACCTACATTGAAATATTGAGGGTGGGTTCCCCTACAGATGACTTGCTGTTTCCCACAGTTGAACTCATTGGCCACTTACTTCCATCAGCCAGGCAGTCTGCAGAAAATTCTCCCAGACCCAGACAAGATACTACCATGGCTGAGTTTTATTTTCTTCTGTTTCTACTAGTGGTTATCTTAGAAGCTGAGTGAAGCAAATTAATTACAGTCATGTTCTTAAAATGACAAGAAGTTATTAAATAACACTTTTATTCGTGAGTTATAAAATAAACAAAAATCAAACCAAGCAGGTGGGGGAAAATGCCATACAAAGATTGATTTTGTTTTCAAATTATTTCAAAAGTAAATTTAAACTACTGATATTTTCTGTAATTTTCATTTTTTTAACTAGGAAAATCATATAAAGACATGCTAGGACACTATTTAAACATAAAAAATAACCATTTCATAAAAATCACATTAGTGCTGATGACTTATCTTAATGGCAGCCTAATATCCTGAAAGTAAACTAATCTTTTCTGTCACCATAGCTTTTTTTTTTTTTTTTTGAGATGGAGTCTCCTCTGTCACCCAGGCTGGAGTACAGTGGTGCAATCTCGGCTCACTGCAACCTCCGCCCTCTAGGTTCAAGCGATTCTCCTGCCTCAGCCTCCTGAGTAGCTGGGACTACAGGCATGCACCATGAAACCCAGCTAATTTTTGTATTTTTAGTAGAGACAGGGTTTCACTATGTTGGCGAGCCCTGTCACCATAACTTTTGAGGGCTATTTGGTACCTTTAAATCAAATAAACTGGGTATTAATTCTTCTTAACACTCACCTGAAGATTCATTGTTTATTAATACTTAAGTCAAGTGTGTAATGATAAGTAATCTGATTGCAGGTACATATACATTTAATTTGACTTATATGGTTACTCAGAACATTTTCAGAAATTACCATATGCTAGTAGCTCTAAATTCCCTATATAACAGGTCCTTTAATATTTCTTCAAGAAATGGAATATACCTGAAATCTATGTCCATCCCATATTAAGTACAGAATCATGGACCAATACAATTTGCATAATTTTACATGTAAAGTGGGAAACAATGATTTATCCCCATGTTGGGGCTAAAGTACTAAGATTGTCCTAAGTACCATGTAAATGCTTAGTAAATATGATTTTCCCTCTAGACCACAAGAATTATGGCACATTTATTTCAAGAGTTCTATTTGTACTTATGAGAGCGCACATGGAAATAGACCAATATTCTGTCAATACAAACACTGAAAAGCAAAGCTTTGTTCCCCAAGAATGAGAAAACACTTAACACAGCAGCATGGTTTAACAGCTTGCAATGTTAACAGAAGGACATACTACAGTATGTTCAGCTCTCCATATCTCCATGCCTGTGTTTATCCATTGAATCAGATAATTGATATAATCCTTTAATTCAAGTTATTTGTGCAAGAATCTATTTTAATATTTCTTTACCCTGTAGAAAACAGGATTAGAAGAGGACTATACCTCATTTCCTCAATTTTTAAGTCTGTTATCTAACTAGCATATTCAGATTGTGAAGGATACGTTGCTACAATGTGATACAGTAGGAACAGTGAGTTAAAATTCTTCCTAGCAAATCCAAGGCAGCTATATTCATATCCCAGAGTGCAGTGATGATGGACATAACTAGATATTCAGTGTTCAACATATCATCTTACTTTATTCTACAGTTTTCTCTATGCAAAGACAATGTTCGTGTTCTGACTCATCATCTGGTCTGCTACCATGATGTTTAAAACACTTTACAGAATTTGTTTTTGCAGTGAGAAATAGAAAAGAGCAATATATGTTTTACATGTGTCTGAGAATTGTTATATTATAATCCTGCAGCTTTCTGAAGGACAAATAGCAGTTGATAAATACAGAATCATTATACAGAATTATCAGTCCTTCTTAGGAGCTTTCAGAAGGCTAAGGAAATCATTTCATTTCAGACCTAAGAACTATGAAGGCAAGCTAAACACTAACCCCCGAAAAAGACTCCTTGTCTTCCATTCTAACCATAAGTACTTCGAGATTTTGTAAAAGAAGACAACAAAAACAAACAAACAAACAAACAAAACCCTTTAAAACAGGGTTTCACTATTAATCCAACTAATTCTTACATGCAGAATTTTTTTCTGATTTATCAAATCCAGTAGAGAGTAACAACCAGTTAACTATGTAGTAAGCAAACTTCACTCGGACAACCTTAATTCAAGAAGCTGTAGACATCAAACTTCTAGTAAAAGGTACAGTCAAGGGCATTCAGTATATTTTAGGACTGACCAATAACTCTCCTTGACTCTTTGCTCTTCTCTCACGATGCTTTTTGTCAAAAACACAGTCATCATCACTTAATCATGGGGATATATTCTGAGACATGTGTCATTAGGTGATTTAGTTGTTGTACCAACATCACAGAGTGTACTTACACAAACCTAGGTAGAATGACTAACTACCAACCTAGGCTCTATGGTATAGCTTATTGTTCCTAGGCTACCACCCTGTACAGCACGCAACTGTTCTGAATACCACAGGCAGCTGTAACACAGTGGTATCTGTGTATTTAAACATATCTAAACTTAAAAAAATACAATAAAAATGCAGTATTACAATCTTATGTGGTCAACCACCATATATGCTGTTACATAGTTCGGTTGTTGACTGAAATGTTGTAATGTGGTGCCTGGCGGTATCTCATCTATTAGCTCTGTGAATCACACCTGTGTCCATATTCCATCCCCAAGCTCACCTTGAATACCAATCCCTTAGACAAAAATGCCTATTGTGTGCCTTAACTGTGGGTATTGGATGTTGTTGATTGGAGAACAGAGGGATGAAAAGCCAAGATTCAAAATAATAGGAAGTTCTGCTTCAAAAACCAAGCACTCCTCCCTGAAGTCCCTCTCAAGAAGGGAACCCTTCTTGAGATGTATCTCAGAGGTGACAATGGACAGCTTTAAAAAAAAATGCTTTTAATCACACAATTATGTGTGTACAGGTATCTGGCTGAGACCTGATCATTGAGAATAAAATAGCTTTTTTTGGCCCACAGAATTTTACAGATAGGTAGTAAAAGTCAGTTGCCAGTTTCATTAAATAAACAAAACAACAACAACAAAAACCTTAGTAGAGCTCCTTTTTAAATGATTTCTTCTACTACACAAAACAGGATGAATCACTGTGAAATGTGGCCAGGTTAATTAATCAAAAGGAAGATGTTTTGATTTGATTTTGTTCATTGATAGAATTTTTTTTCCAGAAAAGCCACTTTTGCAAAATATGTAGAAAAAATACTTACTATAATTATAATTCCTCAAGAACTTAAATACATTTTAAAAATATTATCTAAAAATTTGCTACAACTAGCTTAGTCTATTTCTAGTGAAGTGTTAAAAAAAAGAATTAAAGAATTAATCTTGAAAACTAGCATCTGTGTTTTCAAGTAAAATCTTTGTTTAGAAAAATACCTTGAAGAGCCACTAGAGGGCAATGATTAGCGAAAAACCAGGAAATGTAAAATGTACCAGGACTGGATAGAAATGAGTAGGATGACGTGGGAAAGAACAACGAAGAAAAACTGAGGGAAACTGAAAGAGGAGCAAGAGAGAAGACAATTATAAACATGGTGCAAGACTTGATCCATTGTCAGCAGAAAATGCCACGGGACAGTGTTCAAAATTCAGTTTCAAATTTCCAGCAATATCAACCTAGACCGTCTGTCCAGAGCATCAGTAAAGTCAGCAATGCCAGCAAAGGCCTTGTGTGAATAAGGGGTGTGTGTGTGGGTGGGTGTGGGTGTGTGTGTGTATGTGTGTGTGTGTTGACAATAAGGAAGCCTCTGGAGTCGGCATCTGAGTAAACAATGTTTGGAACAGTGCTAATATATTATTTGTATTAACTTAGTAGAAGCAAGAGTTTGAAAATAAAGATGGCTATGGCAATGACTATACTGAGTATTCCTAGAAATCTTGGAGATGCCCTTAAATTTTTCACAAGACATGAATTTAGGGTTTGAACTAATCTCGTGATCTTAAGTGGCAGGAAGAGTTTAGCTATCACAAATTGTAGATTAAACACAAATACACACAACACTCCTTAATTATTGAGGAAAAGATTAGCACAGGGCTTTTACAGGGTTGCTGGTTCACAGTGGCAGATAAAACAGTCGTATACATACATACATATATAAGGCAAAATTTAGCATACAAAACAACAGGTATACATGCTTTATTTCTGGCATATATATGTATATGTGTGGATGTATAATATATATAATATATATATTTATATATAGATACAGATATGTGTTGTTTCATATGCCAAAAATAAGGCATATGAAACAATAGGAAGTCCCAGAAGAAAGAAGAGCCCAGTACATTTATGGAATACACTGTTCCTAAAAGTGGGGGCAGCAATAAAGGTACTCTAGACCCAGAGTTTGCAGATATCAGGAATAAGGAAGTATACAGGAGCAACTGCCAGTGTGATCTGTTGGGTTATTTGCAGAAGGATTCCCTGGGCTGATTTTCCTCTGCCCATCTCCTGTGGGCTCCTCCTGTGGGCAGCAGCACCAAGGCTCTAGAACTCCAGGTGGATCTGCAAGAAGTGCATCACACTTACCAATGAGTTTAGCTAGTGTCCTTTGTTTCTATTCCATTTATATTTACATTTTATGATACAAAACTATACTATTTGCATATCACTATTGTTGCTAATTCTAGGGATATGGATCAAACAGATAAATGTAATCAAAATGGTTTCATTTTATAAAATTTCTTATTTATTTATTTATTTATTTATTCATTCATTTATTTTTTTAGACGGAGTCTTGCTCTCTCGCCCAGGCTGGAGGGCAGTCGCCGGATCTCAGCTCAGTGCAAGCTCCGCCTCCCAGGTTCCCACCATTCTCCTGCCTCAGCCTCCCGAGTAGCTGGGACTACAGGCGCCACCACCACGCCCGGATAATTTTTTGTATTTTTAGTAGAGACGGGGTTTCACCGTGTTAGCCCAGATGGTTTCAATCTCCTGACGTCGGGATCCACCCGTCTCGGCCTCCCAAAGTGCTGGGATTACAGGCTTGAGCCACCGCGCCCGGCCTTCTTTTTTATTTTTAAGTCAATCATTTTAATAGGTATGTACTGGTATCTTACTGTGGTTTTAATTTACATTTTACTAATGAATAATGATGCTGAATACCTTTTCACGGCTTTTTTGGCACCTGAATATATTTTCATTGGTCTGTTCAACTCATTTAAAAAAATTGGTAGTTTGTATTCTTAGTATTAGGTTTTGAGAGAATTCTTTTTACAATCTGGATATAAGTCCTTTATAAGATGTGTAATTTGCAGATATTTTCTCCTAGCTGTTGCTTGTCTTTTCATTCTCTTGACGTGTTGTTTGAAGGGCAGAAGTTTTGAATTTTATGAAGTCTAACATCAACTTTTTTCTTTAACTTTTATTTTAGCTTCCCGGGTACATGTGGAGGATGCTCAGTTTTGTTACGTAGGTAAACATGTGCCATGGTGGTTTGCTGCACCTAACAACCCATCACCTAGCTATTTAGCTCAGCATCCATAAGCTATTCTCCCTGATGCTCCTTCCCTCCATCCACCCAAGACAGGCCCCAGTGTGTGTTGTTCCCCACCATGTGTCCATATGTTCTCATCTTTCAGCTCCCACTTATAAGTGAGAACATGCAGTGTGTGGTTTTCTGTTCCCACATTAGTTTGCTGAGGATAATGGCTTCCAACTCCATCCATGTCCCTGCAAAGAACATGATCTCATTCATTTTTATGGCTGCATAGTATTCCATGTTATACATGTACCACATTTTCTTTATCCAGTCTATCATTGATGGACATTGAGGTTGGTACCATGTCTAGCTATTGTGAATAGTGCTGCAGTGAACATAATCGTGCATGTATCTTTATAATAGATTGATTTATATTCCTTTGGGTATATATCCAGTAATGGGTTTGCTGGGCCAAATGTTATTTCTGCTTCTAGATCTTTGAGGAATAGCCACACTGTCTTTCCAGAATGGTTGAACTAGTTTACATTCCCACCAACAGTGTAAAGATTTTCCTTTTTCTCCACAACATTTTCAGCATCTGGTTTTTGTTTTTTTTTTTTTTTTTTAAGACGGAGTCTCGCTCTGTCGCCCAGGCTGGAGTGCAGTGGCCGGATCTCAGCTCACTGCAAGCTCCGCCTCCCGGGTTTACGCCATTCTCCTGCCTCAGCCTCCCGAGTAGCTGGGACTACAGGCGCCCGCCACCTCACCCGGCTAGTTTTTTTGTATTTTTTAGTAGAGACGGGGTTTCGCCATGTTAGCCAGGATGGTCTCGATCTCCTGACCTCGTGATCCGCCCGCCTCTGCCTCCCAAAGTGCCGGGATTACAGGCTTGAGCCACCGAGCCTGGCCCATCTGTTGTTTCTTAACAAAGATGGTTGCAGGTGTGTGGCCTTATTTCCGAGTTCTCTATTCTGGCCCATTGGTCTAAGTGTCTGTTTTTGCACCAGTACGATGCTGTTTTGGTTACTGTAGCCTTCACTTTACAAAATTTCTAACGTATCTAAAGGGTTGCTAACTTCGCTTACAAGTTAGGGAAGTCAGTATACCATAAAGCACTTGGGTAATACTTTGTGCATTCTCTTAGAGAACTATTTCCTTAGAAATCCGGAGCCTATCTCTCAGAGTCCGGGCAATTCTCTGTCACCTTGAAACTCATTTTTGGGTTCATGGTGCTTCCGCATTCTGTCCCATTTCATGGCTTCCTGGGAAGAAAATATAAACTGGTTACTAATAGGCCTAGGAGAAAGTCCAAGAGTAGTGTTTGGTTTTGGAGGAATTAGCTTTTTTATTTTTATTTTTATTTTTATTGAGACAGAGTCTCACGCTGTCACCCAGGCTGGAGTGCAGTGGCGCGATCTTCGCTCACTGCAAGCTCCATCGCCTCCCGGTTTCACGCCATTCTCCTGCCTCAGCCTCTCGAGTAGCTGGGACCACAAGGCGCCACCACCTAGCCCGGCTAGTTTTTTTGTATTTTTCAGTAGAGACGGGGTTTCACCGTGTTGGCCAGGATGGTCTCGATCTCATGACCTCGTGATCCGCCCGCCTCGGCCTCCCAAAGTGCTGGGATTACAGGCGTGAGCCACTGCGATTCGCTTTTGAAGGTGGAGGCTGTTTGCCCTGAGAGTACTGGTCTCTTCCTCTCAAGGGGACTATCCTGTTCTTATTTGGCCACTGAACTAATGGTTAAGTACAGTGGGTTAAGAGGACAAAAGGCCTAGAGATGTTCCAGGGAATATGTTGTTCCCTCTACTCATGTTTCTACTCTGTGGATATCACAAAAAGGATTCTTTTTTAAAAAAATGTTTTATTTCCACAGGTTTTGGGGGGAACGGGTGGTATTTGGTTATATAAGGAAGTTCTTTACTGATGATTTGTGAGATTTATATTTAGAATTTATATTAATAAAAATTTATACTATAGATAATTAAATCTACATAGTAGATTAATATTTATGTAGATTTCTATTAGATTTATATGTTATAATATAAATATATAGAGATTTATATTAGATTTACCTATTAATTTATATTATAATAGATTTACATAAATAAATATAAATATATTAATAAATATACATTTATTAATCTACATAGATTTATATTTATACACATATAAGCTATTGATCGTATTTCTCTGAAGAAGACAGATGAATACACTACTGATCTTATCATCCTTCCACCCTCACATTTGTCCATGCTTTATACAAACGTTTGGTATTGCTATCTCACTCTTTAAGGGGTGTATCACAGGTTGGGTTTACAGGAAGTAGACTCTGTGATGGACTTTAGCTTGTAGGATGTTTCCTAGAGAATGCTCCTGGGATCAACACCAGTGACAAGGAAGAGATGTGAGCAGCAATGGGCAGAGGAAAAGGTGAAGAGCGAAGCAGGCCACTGCCTCCTTATAATCGGAGCTATCCTGTTTTGGACTGAAGTGGTCTGGTCTTTATATCCCAACCTCTACCAGTCATTTACTGTAGGCCACGACAGAAGTGTGTGGCCTTGGTCCAGACTGCTGTCAGCAGCTGAGACAACCCTGTGAGTGTTTGGCAACTAAAGACTCTCTGCTGGCACCTATCCCACCAACCGGGTGACAAATCCTTCCTTGAAGGTGGTCTGGGTGGTGCAGCTTCATGTCCCCCACTGGGTCATTCCCTGATTGCTTTTATTATAGATTCTCTCCCTACAGTTTTTCTTTCTTTCTTTCTTTTTTTTTTTTTTTTGAGACTGAGTGTTGCTCCTATCGCCCAGGCTGGAGTGCAATGCAATGGCGCGAGCTTGGCTCACTGCAACCTCTGCCTCCCAGGTTCAAGTGATTCTCCTGCCTCTGCCTCCTGAGTAGCTGGGATTATAGCCACCCGCCGCCACGCCCAGCTAATTTTTTGTATTTTTAATAGAGACAGGGTTTCAGTATGTTGGCCAGGCAGTTCTCGAGCTACTGACCTCAGGCAATCCATCCGCCTTGGCATCCTGAAGTGCTGGGATTACAGGCATGAGCCACCGCGCCCAGCCCCTCCCTGCAGTTTTGAAAGAGAACTTATTCATAGTTACTACCTATAGTATTGATGGAGAATTTATCAATAGTTTCTATCTGAAGTTTTGAAATAGAACTTACTGATAGTTTCCTAAATTCTGGCTCCTTCTGGGAAACATCTAACCTCCTCCCTTTTTTCTTTAGTTGGATCTCTTGAGACTCCTCTGTATCACCTTCTTTCCCCCGGGAATTACTCCATAGCTTGCTTCTTGAAATTAAGTCTACCTAGGTATGTTGTTTGAGTTCTAGTCCCCTTTTCTCTCTCATTATGGGTCTAGTTTAGCTTCTGAATACTCAAACACCCTTTGTATCTTGAAGTTTTAGCACTCAGACAGCTTGTCCTCTGTTGTTTCTTAGAGCTAACTCTGTTATCTCAGCCACAATCTTCCATCTCTACAAAAAACACAAAAATTAGTCAGGCGTGGTGGTGTGTGCCTGTAGTGGTGGTATGTGCCAGCTGCTTGTGGAGTTGAGGTGGGAGGATCACTTGAGCCTGAGAGATCGAGGCTGCAGTGAGCCATGTTCGCCCCACTGAACTCCAGCCTGGGTGATAAAGAGAGAGATCTTGTCTCAAAAGAAAAAAAAAAGAGAAAGAAAGAAAGAAAGAAAACAACAGTCCAACTACCAAGTATATGTGACTTACAATAAACCAACTAATGGAAAAGGAAAAGGATACTGAAATACTGAAAGTAACAACATACAAAATCATACACCATGCAAACATAAACCAAACAAAATCTGGTATAACTTTATTAATAGCAGGAAATAGAGATTTAAAGCAAACATTATTACACACATGATAAAGAGGGCACTTGAAAATAATTGAAGATTCAATTCACTAGTTTGAAATAAATTTAATGTTGTGTGTACTTCATATCATATTCTCAAAACACATAAAGGGAAAATTGCCAAAAGCACAAGAAAAAATACACAAATTCACAATCATAGCAAAAGATTTTACACAGCTTTATGCAAATGGCAAAAGCAAGCATACAGACAAATTAATAATGGATTTAGACAAATTGAACAATGCAATTAGCAAATTCAGTATCTTTGTTTATCTTTCTGTATCCATCTGACTGCCACCCCACAAACAAAAACACTGAACAGTTAGAGATGGAAACTTATATGAGGTCATAGAGCAAGTCATTAAAAATTGTAGAGATTTAAATCATATGTATATCAGAGGTTGGTAAAATATGGACCACAGGCCACCTCCAGCCTGCTGCCTCTTTTTGTAATAAACTTTTATTGTAATAATACAGCCTCACTTATTCCATTACTATTGTCTGTGGTTGCTTTCATACTACAATGACAGAATCAAGGAATTGTGTCAGAGACCTAATGTCCCCAAGATTTGGGGTTCTGCTAATTTAGTGATCTTGGTTTCCAAGGGAGGAATGCTTCCACCAGGAACGCTTTAATATGGTTCCATTAAACTGGAAGCTGAGCCCACACATGGCCACTTGGAGCTCCCCATGCTAGTAAATCAACAGGCAAAGAAGAAAATGAATGTTATGGCTTGGAAATTAATTCTGACTATCAGGAGGATATCGATTGCTACCACAAAAAGGGCTTATAAAGAAGTAGATCTGAAACACAGGGATTTCTGGGAATAGCTTTGAATATTCCCAGATCCACAGTGAGTTGGTTGTTATTTAATGTGTCCAGTAGATGGTGCCAAAGTAACATTCGTAGATGATTAGGCAGTCTCACAGGCTATTCCAAGATGATTTGTTCCCACAGCCAGCCATCCTCCTTTGCCTTGGAAAGGTGAAGTCTGCATTTGCAATTGCTAATGCCAGCTGGACAGCTCCCTGCCTATATATTGAAACTGGATGGTATTGCTTGTTTCACTTTTGGTATTGAAAGAACAAAGGTCAAACCATTATCTTAGAGCTTTTATAGCCCTTTACTGATAAGTTTTTATGAAATCATAAAATAAACATATTCTGAAACTAAATCAGAAAGTGTTGTGAACACGAAGGCAAAAATTTATAGTCATATATCATATTTTTAATTTTAGAAGTTATTTGAAAGGTGTGCTGTATTTTAAATTCACACTACATACACTGTTTTTTCCTAGTGTTATTCTTTAATCCTAAACAAGAGCACCCTGTTTGATCTTTTATAGAGAATGTTCCATCAATTGAATAGTCAAGACGCTGTAAAGGGTTTCAGTTTAAATTTACAAAGCTATAGATAATAAAAATCATTTGCTAAGCAAAGTAGAAGAAAAGTCATAACGTAAAAGGATTTAATTGTTTTTGGCAAAATGGTTGAGAGCACAGACTCTGGAGAGAAAAAAAATCTGGATTCCAATGCTTGTTCTGTATGATCTGGGACAAAGTTCTTAGATTTTATTCTGAACCTTTGTTTCCTCAGCTGTATAATGCAGGTAATAATGGTTTCTTCCTCATAACTTTGCTCTAAGATAACATGAGTACAAACAAATCACTGGGAATACGCATAGCATGTAAGTCCTAAATAAACACTAGCAATATTAATTATATTATCATTATTTAACAAACGTGAAACTTTGTGAACTCATGTCTAAAATATCGAAATTTTGACGTGTAATTTGGACCTTTCATCTACAGTAAATTTGTCTTTTTTGTTTTTAAAATATCTACAGAATCATCTTTGTTATAGAATGCAACGCTATCTTCCATTCAAACAGCATGACACTGAGAGTATATTTAATTGCATTTGAATGGATTTCAATTAAATCAGGATTTAATTTGTAAGTCAGACAATTTACTCATTCTTTTCTCTGAATGACACATTCTGATTCAACAGGTCAATATTTATATTCTTGAAATTTAAATATAGTTCCAAATTTTGTATTAAAATATAATAAATATTTCAGAACTCGTACCTCATGGATTTCAAATAAGGCATCCTGTTGATTCTGTAGCTACAATCAGACATGTGTTTCGTTCCAGTTCTAAAAGTTTGTTCAAGGCAACTTTAATGGGACCCCTGAAACTTCCCAACAGTTTCATTTACGGAGGTTGCTGCACCTGTGCTACACTGAGAACACGTCAATAAAGCCTTGGCAACTTTGAGACAGCCAATTACAAGGGGCTCCCCAGAGAATCTCCAACCTGCCTGTGCACTGGGAGGACAGACAGAGTGGAGCCTTGGGAAGTTTCCCCCATTTGCAGGGGGAAGGAACCTAGACCCCTCCTCTTCCTGTGTGGTAACCTGGGATTTTATTTGTGAAATGGGGACCTGTTAACAGGAACCCCTCTTGCTTTACTGTATTGTTTTCCTTTTTGCCCAAAAAATCCCATAATCCCCTCACCCTTCAAAGTGTCTGTGAGCCTAATCTTTCCTGGTCCTGTGACAACAACCCAATTTGTAGCTGAACTAAGGAGAAAGTTCAGTAAGGAAATTATAGTCTACCAAAGAATTAAACGTATTTTGATGCAATAATCATTGAAATCTTATTTATTATATTGGCATAAAATTATATCAATGAAAAAATAGAAGGTTCAGAAATAGACACAATGGATTATGATAATTTAGAATATAAAGAAGTACACATTAAATATTGGGAGCTGAAGAAGGTTCAGAAATAGACACAATGGATTATGATAATTTAGAATATAAAAAAGTACACATTAAATATTGGTGAACTGAAGAAGGTTCAGAAATAGACACAGTGGATTATGATAATTTAGAATATAAGGAAGTACACATTAAATATTGGTACACTGAATAGTATTTACTCAATAATATGATAAATGAATTGTTCAGAAAATGCTAGATGCACACATTTTAACATATTTAAAATAAATTCTAGAAAGATTAAAAGGGCAATTTTTAAAAAATCAAATGTTAAGAAAACCAATCCTTTCAAAAATTCTGCAAGATTATTAGTACTATTTGCGTGGTATGACTGGGAAATTTTATCTGAAAAAAGTTAAATGGCCTGCCCGGGCCACAATGTTAATTAGCAGAAGAGCAAGGAATCAAATACAAATTGATTTGAATATAAAACCTACAATTGTTCATTAAAATTCTACATAAATTACTTAGAAGAGTCCTCAGCATATTTTAGATTAGATAACCTTATTATTAGTGGTGGTGATGTCATCATCACTGTCATTATTACCCATATAGCAGGAAGATGATTGTAATGTTAAGTGAAATAAATTTATCAATTTATAGATATATAACATTCTGGAGACAATGTAAGTTACTAGTATGCTTTTGGATAATGTTGCCAAAGGTTAAGCAGAACCATTAGAATGCTGAAACCTTCTGAACTAGTAATTCTTTGTAATTCATTTCAAAGTAATAAGAAGAAGTGAGTAGGCCGGGCGCGGTGGCTCAAGCCTGTAATCCCAGCACTTTGGGAGGCCAAGACGGGCGGATCACGAGGTCAGGAGATCGAGACCATTCTGGCGAACACGGTGAAACCCCATCTCTACTGAAAAAAATACAAAAAAAATCAGCCGGGCGAGGTGGCGGCGCCTGTAGTCCCGGCTACTCTGGAGGCTGAGGCAGGAAAATGGCGGGAACCCGGGAGGCGGAGCTTGTAGTGAGCCGAGATCGCGCCACTGCACTCCAGCCTGGGCGACAGAGAGGGAGACTCCGTCTCAAAAAAAAAAAAAAAAAAGAAGTGAGTAAAAACATTTTCTGCACAAAGAAGCTTATGTAATAGTAAAAACTCGGAAATAATAAAATGTTGAATAATTGACATTATTATTTAAATTATGCTACATTAGCATAATAAAATATTAGGTAGTTACTTTTAATGATAATTATGGGGATAATGCAGGAAAAACTATTTGTGAAACCGCAAATGGAAAAAAGTAAATGTAAACATGGTAAAGTTGTAACTAAATGCAATAATAGAGCTTATTTAAGAACTGGAGCACAGAAAATTACACAGAGAGTTGTCATGGGGGTGGAGAAGAGGATAGAGTTTAGGCGATCTTTTTCTTTGCTCTTTTTAATGTTTTTAAATGTTTTTTAATTTATAAAATAGGAGGTAATACATTTAGGCAATTTGCTTAATATATTCATGGATATAATTATAATTTCCAAATATAAATGTAAGTATATTTGGCTAAGTTCAAAATAATGTGAGCTTTAATTAATTGCTTCAGCTATTTCAAAGAGAGAAATTCAACAAATTAAATAATATAGGTTTTCAGATTTCTCTTTCTTTTTGTTCAAATTTGGAAAGTTTTTTCATCCTTAAATTAATTCTCAATTAATAATCATTGGAGGGAGAAATTGTATCTATATTTTTATAGGAATCTACCGTAATGAAGGTCAATCACTTTGGTAGTCTTGGAAGAATTTAAAGACTTTTCTGACTTCTCTCTCTGTTCATTAATGTGCCATTTTGAAAGCCAAATTAATGAAACTCTTCCTTGTATAGCTCATCCTTATCCCATAAATTCATCTAGTTAATGTTAATGGGAAGATAATGACTACATTCTTGTGTCCACAACTACCACCCTTGCTTTAATATATAAAGATCGATGATGAGTCGAAGTATGAGAACATTGACCAAGGAGGGGGCTGGAAATGAGATTGAAATTGTGCACCAACCTGTTGTGACCTCTTTTTAAACCTTTAAAGTACAAATGATTTTACTGCGTCTACTTCTATACTTAAAAGATATTAGCCTTAATTTGAAATGATTTTTTTAATCAATCATTATCCTTGACTGAATTCCATCTGCTGTTCCTAATACGATAATTCCTTGAATCTAAGATGTCAATGATTGGAAGCCTTATCATTATTTTGTGAACTACTAAGAAAAAAAAATACTACAAATTAAACTATAACCAACAATGCTTTCTTATCTATGAGATGTGTTATTTTGTACTTATTTAGATCACTTGTTTAGACTTTAGTCAGGATAAAACTTCTGTACAAAGTCTAAACAAGCGCTGTGGTCTTGGATTTCTTCCAAATTCTAGCACCTGTTCTGCAAGTTTAAATGCCAGGGCTCCCTTGAATATTACCAAATAACCATATTGCTTGCTCTCGTCTCTCAGGTGTTTTCTTAAACACACTGAAGGAATTCTGAACATGATACCTCACAATATACTGCTTTAGTATATGGATTATTTTTAGCTGAAGGCTCTTGAAAAATAGCAAAGGCAGGGAGAAACATTTGCTGAACTCCCTTTATCTACATAAAGATAAATCCTCCATATGAAACACTTGTCATCAATCACTTTTACAGGAGTTTCGTCAACCAGGAAAGACTGACTCATCACAGGAGAGGGGACTAGAGACTGACACCAGACCCAGACGAACTTTTTCACAAGCTGTCATATTTCCCACTGCTTCCTCCTCTAAAGTCCACTCACCTTTCTTAAAAATTATTTACCCTTCCCTAAGTTGTCTATCCCCCCTCTATTTCCCTGTATTCCCCTATATATTATATTCCTTTGTATGTAGTATATATGCTCCAGCATCTCACTGCTTTCTTTTTTTTGGGTATTCACTTTTTCTCTGCAATGTATGCACACATAATACTAAAAACTAAGAAACGTACATTCTTTTTCTCCTGTTAACTTTACTGTTTTCAGTTTATTTCACAGCCTCAGCTATCAAACCTACGAGGGTAGAGAAGGAAAATCTTTCCTCCCTCTAACTCTTTTTCAGAGAGTCCTTCCCTGACCACCATATACAAATTGTGACAACATTACCCATATTCCTATCCCTTTTCTCTTCATTATTCTTCTTTACATCACTTATTGTCATGTGACATGAAAATCTTTCATTATTTAGGTGTGTATTGTCTGTTCCCCAAACACACTAGAATATACATTTTATGTTGGAGGGATTTCTCTTCTTCTGTTTTTTCTTTCCAGCACTTCCTACAATTCTTACCCCCTCTTATAATAGGAATGCAGTAAATACATGATGGGTAAATAAATGACTATTCATCTAAACTACAGAAAATTCAGAAAAGTTCTTCTAGTTCACAGTAATTTCCTTTCCCTTGAAAGACAGACTACTCACACTGAGAAAATTCATTTCTCTCTTAACCCTATTCTATGCTGACACTTTTAGCTGACACCGTCTTTTCATAGCTGTGTTAATATTAATACATATGCAAGTTGCCACAGCTCTTGGGCTTTAGGTGCACCATCTTCCATTCTGAATAAATTGATGATAAAACTACTTCTGGCCAACTCTGGGATTATCAGCCATATGACTCTTTTCAAGTTATTTAATTTCTGAAAAACTTATGGGTTTGGTTATATGGACTCAATTAAATACTAAATATAAATAACATAGTATAACATCTGACACATACATGCACTATACATATTAACTAGTATTAAGTTTTGACCTTAAAGTCCTCAGGGCTCTGTTCTAGCACTCTACATTAGTTTGATCAAAATATTCAAATCTATCTGAAATGCATTATGTACAGAAAAGACAGATTCATGGGGCATGGCTCAATACATATTCATTTAAATAGAATAAATGTGGAATTTACTCCATTGATGTCTAACTGGAAACCAAATAATTCAGAAGGTGGTAGAGAAAGATAGATGGAGAAATAAAGAATACAGTCCTGCTCCAGGTTTAGCAATATTTAGTCATGGACAGACTACATATTTTCAAATAATTTACACTCTAGATAAAGAATGAAAAAAAAACAAACATCAAAGTGTTTAGACTTCTGTCCATGGTATTCCTGTACCTGAAATGGTTTGCCTTCAACTATTCTATGGCCAGTTTATTCATCATGTTTAACTTTTTCAGAGAGTCTTCCCCAACTACTCTAGATGGTGGAGTGATATGGTTTGGACCAATGTCCCCGATCAAATCTCGTATCAAACTGTAATCTCCAATGTTGGAGGTGGGACCTGGTGGGAAGGGATTGGATCATGATGATAGTTTCTAATGGTTTAGCACCATCCCCCGGTGCTGTCTCCCAGCTGAGTTCTCACAGAATCTGGTTGTTTAAAAGTGTGTGGCACCTACCCGCTCTCTCTCTGTTTCTCCTACTCCGGCAGTGTAAGAAGTGTCTGCTTCCCCTTCACCTTCCTCCATGATTGTAAGTTTCCTGAGGCCTCCCCAGCCATGCTTCCTGTACAGCCTGTGGACCTGTGAGCCAATTAGGCCTTTCTTTGTAAATTATTCTATCTCAGGTCTTTCTTTATAGCAGTGCAAGAATGGACTAATACATGGAACTTTGATAAATTATTCTCTAATATTACATCCTCTTCATTTTATCTATAGCACTGTTCATTTTTAGTTGTTTTTACTACTATTTTGGTATACTCATTTCTTCCCGGTTTCTTCTACTAGTGTAGAATCTAGTAAGGACAGGAACAAATTAGTACACTTCCGGCATGTACCAGAAGGCTTGACACACAAAAGGTAGTCAATTAATAGTTGTTAAATATATCAATTAAATAAAGAACAGTGTTCAGCAAAATACAGTCGAGGAGATTTGAAGAAATTCTTTAAAAATATTTGAAAAATTGTTTTGCTAAATCATATCCAATTTTAGGATCACAATAAAAAATGATTGAAAAAAACTGTATTACCCTTTGTTAATATAAAAATGAGCAGAGTTTGTATCCTCTCTCTCACATTTGCAAATCAGTAATTATGTGAGGCAAAGGGAGAGTGCCAGATTGGTGTAGTGGAAAAATAATCACAATGATCCTGGATTCAAGGAAATCTGATGTTATTCTCTGGCTTTTTTCCAATTGTAATGTTGGCAAAGTCACCGAACTCTCTCGGCCTTGTCTCCTCTGTGACCTGGTAGATATGAAATAAACCCTGAGAACCCTGCAGTCTTTTCTACTATTAGTTTGATTTTCATTTCTCTAGTACTGTTTTTTAACTCTTGTAACGCAGTCAAAAACAGTGCAACTTCCACTTGCTTTTAATAAATAGAAGCACAAAGTGACTTTGTGACTTTTGCTAATGTTCTTCTAACTCCATTTTACTATCAGTTGTCATCTTAGGAGGACTGGGGAGAAAAAAACTTGGTGATTTTTCCCAACGCTGACGGATCTTGAGGTGTGAACTTCACAGACAGAAACCTGTCCATATTTAATAGAAATAAACCAAGAAGTTAATTTTAAAAACATGTTTAATTCTCCCTGTGGAAATCAACACCTGCCCTTTCACTGCTTAATGTATTTACTATGATGAGTTTGAAAGTTCTGAATAGATGCAGCCATGCTTATTACTAGGAAAAATGTGGTAGCCATGTTCAACAGAGAATAAAGCCATTATCCCAAATGACCGACCTGCATATAGATTTCCCATAAGACCCTCTTTATGTCCAGTAAAAGAGAGCCAAGTCCCCCTTTAACAGGCAGCACTCTTCGCAGAGACGGTAGACTACTGCCTGGGTTGTCACTCCAAGGGCATATTTCAATTGCATTCTGTTGACTGATTGTTTAAATATAACTCATAAAAGTTTCTCCTCCTTGAGACCTTCAGTACTTTGACCCTGACCTCAGTTCCCTATCACTTTCCTAGCTTCAGCTTTTTCTCTATCCAAACAAAATGACCTCAGTGACAGACAACCTCACGGCCACTTTTGATTCTTGCTTCTTTTGGACATTTTACAGATCCTCTATGTTAAGTCCAATCGTTTGTTTTGTCACTACCGCTCCCATGTTTAAAGCATATCTAGGACGACGGCCTTAGAGTTATGCCCAATTGCTGTGCTTCACATTTATGGTTTCCAGCCTCAGCTGAGCCTTCATCTCTATACCTTTTAAGACATGGCTCTACATAATGATTGCAGTGTTTACTGTGTACACACAACACGTCAGGGTCTGTATGCTGCATTTTACATTAAGTATCTTTTTCAGTACTTTGGATGCCCTGTGAGGTAAAAATGAGGCTGAGGAAACTGAGGCAAAGAAACAAGAGGTTACAAAATTTGTCTTGTTTTATACAGGTAGAAAATGCCAAATGAGTTGCACTCTCTGGTTTCTCTTGCATCTACGCCCCTGCTTACAAGCAAGCCCTCGATCAGCTCCTTCCTCTCTATGCTGAGACAGTTGGCAAAGCATAGGGGTGGAGGTTCTGGCAAAGAATTCTTAAAGCATGTGTTGAAGAATTATATATGTATTTAAAAACACATCAGCCTAATGGAGAAATCTCAGTTAATATTTATTTTTGTCTACTTTTATAACTAATGCCTGATGGCTGTAGAAAATCTTGAAAATGCATAAAAATATATATATGTATAAAGAAAAAAAAGAAAATCATTAATAATCTCACCACCCAGAGGGGACCACTATTAACGTCTGATTCTTTGCAATGTTAAATAATTTAACATCTTTAAATAATTTGACATTTTTAAACAAAAGCAACTTATTATTTATATAATTGATATATAATTATGATACATATAATACAAATACACAGACATTGGAAGATATTCAAACTCAGGGAACTAATATTTCCAACTACCAATACATGAGGTTACAAAATTAGGAAAGAATAAAATATCCACTCAAAATGCAAGATAGACCAACAGTATTACCATAATAAAGCACAAAAGATTTACCAATATGGTTTCAGATTTCACATTGTAAATAACTTTTAAGACACTACCAAAATTTTGGCGTTATCTCAAAGAAAAGTATACAGAATTTCCTGAAAGCTAATTGAAATTGTCTGCCTCTTCCAACTACATATATGTATACGTCCCGGCTTTCTTCATCTACTTCAATCAAAACAAAATATCTCAACAGATTGAATAAAGAAGCAGGTATGGGAGTCCAACTATCTTCTACTAAACCAGACATTATAATGTTAAATTACATTAAAACATAAATGTTAAAATGATATCAAACCAACAGCAACCTTCTCAAAGTTTTGAAAAATACAGATTTTTAAAAATAAATATCATTTATGACAGCATGCACTAGGTTTATCTTTAAATAAATTGACAAATAAATATATTTTAATTTAAATTTTAATTTCTAATTTGATAAATATAGGTAGATAGAGTATACATAAACTGAAGTTAATTGGGTCCTCAACAATTCTGAAAAATATAAAGATCCTACATGCAAAACCTTTGAGAACCATGATCTAAAAGAAATGCACAGCCAGGCACGGCCAGGCATGGTGGCTCACACTTGTAATCCCAGCACTTTGGGAGGCTGAGGTGGGCGGGTCACGATGTCAGGAGATCCAGACAATCCTGTCCAACGTGGTGAAACCCTGTCTCTACTAAAATACCAAAAATTAGCTGGGTGTGGTGGTGCACGCCTATACTCCCAGCTACTAGGGAGGCTGAGGCAGCGGAATCGCTTGAACCCAGGAGGCGGAGGTTGCAGTGATCTGAGATTGCACCACTGCACTCCAGCATGGGCGACAGAGCAAGACTCCATCTCAAAAACAAAACACAGAAAAAAAAAAAGAAAAAGAAAAACAAGAAATGCACATGCCAATTCTCAGACAGAGGTGTTTATTACAGCACTGACCACAGAGTTAGCCTACATATTGATGACCGTGTGACTAGATAAGTAATAATCATAATATTTTATGCAGGATTTACCATGTCCCCTTGTTCTAAATGTTTTGCTTATTATATGATTAAATCATGTAATCGTTACAACAAACTTATGAGGAAGACATGACTATTACTTCCATTTTATAGATGAGAAAGTGAGCCCCGAGATGTTCATGACTTGCTGGTAAATAGTGGAGACCACAATTTAAGCCCACAGTCTTACATTAAAGTCTACGAGCTTAATCACTCTGCTATGGGAGTTCCTCTAGAATGTGGTATTTGAATGGAGCAAAGCAGCATGCAGTAGTGAGAAACAATAGGTGAGGACTGCATAGCCTCGCATGGGTAGATGCCTTACAAATAATGTCATTTTTAAAAATGTGGGAAGAGGGGGGCGGTTTGTATGGTAGAAATAAAGAGATGATCAAAGTATGTCACAAATCGCAGTTTATTGCTATATAATATGGTTTGAATGTCTGTCCCCTCCAAAATTCATATTGAAATCTAATTGCCACTTTAACAGTATTAAGAAGTAGGATTTTTGTTTGTTTGTTTGTTTGTTTTTTTTAAATGGAGGCTTGCTCTGTCATCCTGGCTGGAGTGCAGTGGCTCAATCTCAGCTCACTGCAACCTCCGCCTCCCAGGTTCAAGCAATTCTCCTGCCTCAGCCTCCTGAGTAGCAGGGACTACAGGAGCCTGTCACCATGCCTGGCTAATTTTTGTATTTTTAGTAGAGATGGGGTTTCAGCATATTGGCCAGGCTGTTCTTGAACTCCTGATCTTGCGATCCACCTACCTTGGCCTCCCGAAATGCTGGGATTACAGGCATGAGCCACTACATCCAGCCAAGAAGTGAGATCTTTAAAAGTGATTAGGCCGTGAGGGTTGGGTGGAATTAATGCCATTATAAAAGGGCAAGTTACACCCCAGTTTGTCTTTTTTCCTCCTACCTTCCACCATGTGAAAACATGGTGTTCCTCCCCTCCTGAGGATGCAGTGTTCAAGGTACCATCTTAAAATCAGAATCAGCAAACCAAGAGTGCCTTCATGTTAGCCTTCACAGCCTCCAGAACTGTGAGCCAAAGAATCCCTGTTTATAAATTACCCAGTTTGTGGTATTCTGTTACAGTAGCAAAGAATGGACCAAGACACCATAGAAGAAGAATTTTTTTTTTTCCTTAGGTTCATAATGCTTAAAGAGACAGAGAATAGGAAGAACAAATCTCACAGGGAATACGCTTGATAGATGAGGTACATGGACCACATGGTGAGTGAGTTCCAAAATGACTGAAATCGAATTGCTCAATTAGGATGGAAACAGGCCTCTGTAGAAAGCAAAGTCCAGTTAAAGTTTGAGGTATATGTTTATATAAGTGGTTCTCAGGTGAGACTGTCATGAGTGGCAAAGCAGGGATCTTAGATTACAGGCAAGGTGACTGGTGCTGGGTTCAGAGATTAGCTCAAAGGCTGGCAGGTGTGGCTCTGTCAAAACTGAGGGCTCAGTCTTCCGAGAAGCAGCTGACAGTGTAGCCCTGAGTCAGCATGTGTGGGGAGGTGGCTGACAGAGTGTAGACTACATGGTCTTAAGCTTTCAGATTGTGTGTGTGTGTGTGTGTGTGTGTGTGTGTATATATATATATATATTTTTTTTTTTTTTTTTTTTCTTTTTTTGAAGTCCAGTAGTTGAAATCAGTAACTCACATATGGCGTATGATAAGGCTAAGGTGTGGTGTCACATTCCTGAGGGCAGGGGAAGATCACTCCAAGTTCTCACATATGGAGTAGGATAAGACGTCACATTTTTGAGAGGCTGAGGAAATACACTTCAAGTTCTTATCACGGCAAAACATACATCGCTCACACAGCAGAGTACATGTTTGGAGTCATTTCAAAGCTACATGACACGAGAGAATTGTATCGCTGTGACTTTATAGCAAAATACCACTTGTATAAATGTTGAAGACACATAAAACAGCACCATACATTTTCAAGGATAAACAAGTATCTCAATAAATGTGTAGAAGGTGAATTGGAAAGATATTTACTAGTTGCTTCCAGACGACTTCTGGTGGGGAAAATAAATGGACTAGAAAATAAGTAGATGAAAAATATAAATAAAATGGAAAGTCACTTCACAAAATGATACTGATAGTATGCAGTGAACTGAATAATATTGTTAATTTAATTTTTATATCAAAGTTAGCAAGAACAATGAAAATTACGTCTACCCAAATTTCCCACCCCTCATAAAAACATAGCCTACAATTGTCTTGAAGAAAGAGATTCTCCTGTCTCTGCCATAGTGACAGGGATATGCCCAACTAACTGTGGAAAACAGTCAGCTCTTTGTTTCAACCTTACTCATCAGCCTCACAGTCTGATTCTGTTTATGAGGCTCTCCCTCCACCAGCCAGAAAGGATGACATGCCATACCTGCAAAACTTGTACAACATCAACAGAATGAATCTTTCCAACAAGCCAAAACATTGACTATTGTGGCATAGAATATGCCCCACCCATGACTAAATCTAGATATCCTTTTATTACACCTTCTCATGATTTTCTTTTTCCTGGAAAACAAAAGTATTTCTTTCATAGTCCAGCTAGCATGATACATCAGCGAGTCAGAATTCTAGCTTTGTTGTAAGGTTTCGTGAATGTCCGATCCTCTTATTTTGTACTTTTCTATTTCCTAGGGAAATCTGAGTATTTCACCCAGTTTTCCTTAACTAGGCATTGAAAACTCAGTTTTTTCTTACAAACCTTCATGTCTTCCTGCTCATTTACACAGTCTTATCTTATACCTTCTATAAAATGGAGAAACTTGACATTAAAATGTAATTTTTATTACATTTTGAGGGATTCCCAGATAATTTTTTCCCCAATCTCCTTAGGTAGGGACTTCTTTACTATAGTAGCCACACACATCTATTACCCTCCCCAACTTCTACACAATTTTGGGGGGCATTCCTCCCTTCTCCCACCAATCAAGGAGCCAGGTATCTCTACCGAGCTGAGTAAATGTAGAAATCTTACTACTTCCAGTTGCTAGCACCCACATTACCTGAGGGGACTGATTCCTAGAGGTCAAAGACAAACGCTGGGTTTGGTGACTGAGTTGGTTTTAGGCTTCATTTTCTTCCTGGCTTCCTCCTCCCTGGCACAGGTTCAAAGTTTTTTCTTTCCTCATAACTATATCTGAAAAAGCAAGGCCCATTCTACTAGAAGACCTTGTATTTTCCGTGGAGAATCTACAGAGTGAGCAGTTTGAAAGTGCAGATAGGAGGAGGGTTCTTCAGGCTGTGGCTGCTGAGTGAGAGCGAGGCGTTCCCAAATTGGTGCACGTATTTGTGGAAAGGAGACAAAGTTTCTAAGTCTTGAGCTGCACCCTTAATTCTTCACAGACATGTTGATTTTAAAGTTAAACCTACAACCACTTCCTTGCGTAGGGCCAAGCAAGCATGGTATGAAGAGAGGAAGACAAATGAATTGTGTTCCAAACATTCCCCAGGACTTCAGTTCCATAAGGTATCATCTGGTGGAATTCGTCTGTGGAAATTGTCTGGTTCCTCAGTTTCACCCATTCTATGGCCAACCTAGACTTCCCCAGGTAGGACTCATGCCCCTTCCTCCAGAAAGCAGGACTTCTGTCCTAAATCCTCCGTTCTCTTCATCTACCAGTTAAATAAATCCCAGGCAGTAGACGGAAAGCTCCTTGTCCTGAAGTATAATATCCATCCTTGTAAAATACTACATGGCCTTATCTTTATCCTCACATTTAGGAATTTCTAATATTTCTCCCTCTTTTGTTGCTTCAGGTGCCAAATAAAACAAAATGCTTCATCAAACCAATGACATACACCATGTGTCAAGTATCTGCCTCAAAGTAACTTGTTGCGTACTCCTTACTTCTGTATACAGGCTCACAGTTTCTTAATATTTACTAACAATCAGAATGCAATTCTTTAATTTTTTTGTTCCCCTTTGTACATCATGTGTCACCTTTAATTCTTTGTTCATCCTAGTTACTATGAAATTTTTCATTTACTTGCTTTGTAGTTACTTTGAAGAGTAAAATGTAGATGAGATGCAGTATACTGTTAAGGTTTTCTAATACTACGGGGAGTGTTTCATTGGTTTGTAAAGTTAAGGCCATTGTAATAAATTTGCTCCTTAAAATTCTACTGACACTTCTTCTTAATATTTTTTAAGAGACAGCTGTAACATTGTTTGCAAACGTAATATCACCCCAGCGAGAAACTAGCTTTGTGCTTCGGTCATAAAAGGGACACAGGTTTGTTTTTTGTTTCTTTTTCTTTTTTATTATACTTTATGTTCTAGGGTACATGTACACAACGTGCAGGTTTGTTACATATGTATACATGTGCCGTGTTGGTGTGCTGCACCCATTAACTCGCCATTTACATTAGGTTTCTAATAGGAAATGGAAAGGAGAGAACTACTGAGTCAAGTGCAAACTCCCCGCCAGGCATAGAGCAGCCCACTATATAGAACTGTCCTTGCCCGGCTCCCTCCACACCTTCCCTCGTCTGGGCCCAACCCCATTCCACCCGCACCCCGCCCCAGGCGCACTGGCTGGGACTGACAGGCCGGGACTAAGTTGACAGCTGACTCTGCCGGGCGGAGTGCGTGTCCTCCCACCGTGCCGGCGCTGAGCTGACAGTCCGCTGCCAGGGGAAGTGACAGCCGCAGCCGGCTCGCAGCCAGCGGCCAGACGCCCGCGGACCATGCTCTGCAGTCCGCAGAACTGGGGCGGCTCCTATCAGCGGGTCCGCGGGGGGCTTGATGCGCAGGTAAAGTTCTCTGGTTCTTAGGGGAGAGGAGAGGCGGGTCGTGGGGCCACTGTGGGTGCGGGAGTGGAAGTGGGGAGAGGTGAGTCCTCGAACCCTGGATGTGGACTGACGACCCCTTGTTTGAGTAGCCATCACACACGGGACAGACAGACCCGCATACACACTCAATCCTGGAAGCAGAGATCAGAGATCAGGGTGTGAACCACAGGAGCTCAGTCTTGGCAGTGCCGGAGGAGAGGAGGAGGCATCTTTGTTTGAAGAGATAAGTAACTCCCCCATAAACAGAAAGGATGGGTGGACCTGTCATCGCTGAAGGGACACAGGTTGGAGGGGAATTCTACAACCAGTGAGTGATCCCATTAAAACCGCAGAGCACTGGGGATTAATAATACTCAGTATGGATTTTGGGACCCAGGTCTGGGGCAAATCCAGAAACTTCAGACACTTAACTGTGCTCTGCTCTGGCACACTATACCTCGTGCTTCTACAATGGGAGTCGGGTGCTAAGGCAGAGAAATGAACCCTACAGTTGTGTATTAGCAACAATTCCCCTAACAAGAGTTCCATTTGTTTCACTTATCATCACTATACAAGACATGGGCTTAGAAACAGCCCTGTTGTCCTAACAAAGAAAAACTACATAATTCCTGTTCAGGGGCACTTGTTCTAATCTTGGCTTTTTCAGTAACTCTGAGTGTCAAATAGATGTGACATCTATTCTGATCACATACAAAATCAAACTATAAATTTATTTAAAATTAAGTTATATATAAACTACTTTTATAAAAGTCTATAAAATAGAAGGGCTGAATAAGTTCCTTGAAAATGTGGAAAAGTTCCATCACTATAGTACTGTACCGTAGACATGGCAGGCTCAATTGTGCAAGCTGGTTTAATATCATTAGTGTAACAGCCAAGGTGACCAAAGGCAGTAAATTATGAATTTGTAGTTGAAAAATTATAAAACACAATTTTGTCACCCCAAATTCTAGTCGATTCTTCCTCTAGTATTCAAATACTGTTTCCTTGATTATTATTCAACTTTGACAGCCTTCATAGATCAGGAATCCGCTTAAACAAGGTTGAAAATATTCATTTTAATTTCATTCTGTATTTGTTATTTCTATGATGTCAAATTTTTTAAAAAGTTGATGGTAGCCAAGCACAGTGGCTCACGCCTGTAATCCCAGCACTCAGGGAGGCCAGGCATAGAGGCACGCTCATGTAGTCCCAGCTACTTGGAGGGGCTGAGGTGGAAGGATTACTTGAGCCTGGGAGATGGAGGCTGCAGTGAGCCATGTTCACTCCACTTCACTGAAGCCTGGGCACATAGTGAGACACTATCTCAAAAAAAAAAAAAAAAAAAAAATTGATGGCTTCAAAATGTATAAAAAAACCTCTGTTTACCTACATATTGATTTCATATTTTTAATACAACAGATCTCAGGTAAAAATCCCTATGTAACTAAAAGCTAAGAACATACCTTTCTAATTGAATTTTTATGGCTAACATGGTGACCTGTGAATAGATGCTTCTAAGTATTTTTTGTGGGTAGTGATTAGCATCCATCCATTCATTCGGTCAGTCATCCAAAGCATGCTGGGCCCTGGGCCTTGAGAAACTGGAGATTTCTCCAGAAGCTAGCGATACAGAGATAAATCAACTATAGTTTCTGTCTTCCAGTGGCACTAAATCTAGTAAGAGAGAAGCACCTTCCAGGAAATAATGAGAGAGTTGGGTAATATGAGGGGAAATTCAGTGAGTGCCAACCTGAAGGAGCTCTTAAGTCCTCCCTGAGGAGTATGTTAAGGTTGCTCTGGTAATCCAGAACCTGTTTCAGAGCCTTGGACTGGAGTGAGAGGACAGAAATTACAAAAGGCACTGAAACTTGAGTAGGATTGAAGCACAAAAGCCAGGAGAAAGGAGGCAGAAGGAGGTGGGCAGTAGGAAAGGTATAGGTAGTGAAAAACAGGGCTGCATGGGTACTGAGTTGAGAGTGTGGATTTAGAACTGGAGTATAGAATAAACTAAGTGGTTTAGATCTTGTTTCCAATACTTTGTTGCAAGACCCTAGGTGAGTTTCTTAAACTCTGGGTATTAGTTTCCATTTCCATAAAATAGTGGTGACAGAAATTTTGCCATCATAAAGATATTTTACATTTAGTGAAATAATGTACTTAGTACAGAATTTAGCACATTTTAAGTGATTAAAAAATGTAAGTTTTATCTGTCTGGGCGTGATGGCACACACTGATAATCCCAGCACTTTGAGAGGCTGAGAGGGGTAGATCACCTGAGGTCAGGAGTACCAGACCAGCTTGGCCAACATGGGGAAACCCCGTCTCTACTAACAATACAAAAATTAGCCGAGCCTAGTGGCAGACGCGTGTAATTCCAGCTACTCAGGAGGCTGAGGCAGGAGAGTCGCATGAACCTGGGAGGCAGAGGTTGCAGTAAGCCAAGATTGCACCACTGCACTCCAGCCTGGGTGACAGAGCAAGACTCTATGTCAAAAAAAAAAAAAAAAAAAAGTAAGTTTTTTTTTTTTTTTTTTTAATTCTAGAAATTTTTCCTCCTCCATGAGCATCTACTTTCATTTTCCAGTAACTTCCTCCACTATTCCCAAAATCCTCCTATAAAATCCACAAAGGAAGCTTCTGAAATTAGGCATTATAGGATATCAGTAAACATAGCGATCTGTCACACAAACCATATTGCCATGAGGCCACATCTCAACATTAAACCCAAGGAAGATTGAAAACAGCACACTTCAGAACCCTGGCTGTGCTATGATCTGGTGGTCTAAATACTTCTTGTTCCTCTGCCATAATCCAGAAGTAACAGGACCTCCATTCTAGTGAAAATTACTCTTAAATCAGCAATGTCGAGGTAAGTTTATGGAATGCCTGCTGTAAGCTCAATAGTAAATAAATACAATAGATAATAAAATAGCGTAAATAAGATCTGTAGTGGACATGGGGACACACGAAATGAGAAACTCATTTGGGGCCAATTGGGTCTGCAGACCAGAATTGCTGTCAGATTAAGAACAAATGAGTTAGAAAGATGATAAATATTTAATGGAGAAGATGGGAGTAAATTAGAACATTCGAAGATACTCAGAATTGTCATGTTCTATTTTTCTGCATACAAATTAGTATGTGCAATATATAATCAACTCAATGAGATCCATAATATGAATTCGATAGTTATGAATGCATTGAAAAGTCATTTGCACATTCTTGGTGCTTGGTAAGGATTAATTCCCTTCATCAGCCTTTAAAAAAAAAAAAAAAAAAAAAAAAAAAACCTGGCTGCTATTCCTTCTGGGATGGTTGGACTTTACTGTGATTCAGCATAAGATACCTGGTTCACATCTAAGGAGGCTATTTACCAGAATATATAAAGGGCATCATATAAGATGCTTTCACATGAAAAAACGGTCCTAGAAGGAATGTTAAACCAAATACTGATGTCTCAGTCTGCTAAAATAGCCATCTGCAGTAGCTTTGCAAGGCTTAGGTGCCTAAAACAACCATGTTACTTAGTTCATTATTCTTTGTGTCAATTGGATTGTGTCCTGGTTTGGGTCAGTTTGGCCGGTAACTCCTGCATTCTCTTATGCATAGGATTGTTGCGAGAACTAAATACAGTGACAGTGATTCTACGATTGTAGAATCCGCTGGCAGATGGGCTGGTAGCCAGATAATCTAGAACCACCTTATTCCTATATCTGGCAGTTTTCAAGCGATTGGCCTGGTAATAGAGCATCAGATGAGTGCCTTAGTTCTCCTCCACATGATCTGTCATCCTTCAGCAGCCTAACTCCAGCTCAGTCACATGGTGCACTCAGTATTCTAAGCACAGCAGGAGCCCAAGTATTGAGGCTTTTTGAGGCTTAGAATTGGAGCTCTTTCAATGTCACTCCTGTTGTATTTCTATGATCAAAACAAGACACAATGCCAGCCCAGATACAAAGGGTGCGAAATAGATTCCACCTCTTGTTGGGAAAAGCTGCAAAGAATTGGTAGCCATTTACAGTTTTCCACAGAAATATATGTGTTTTGGATATGAATCAGATCCTTGCATTGGTGGCAAATTATCACATTAGCAACTCCCTGTGAAATTTGAACTTATGACATAAAATACATCCTCCAGGTTAATTAGATAATTTTTAGAACATTTTTTCCAATAATTTGTGTACTTATTTTTTAGAAGTATGTTGGTAACAATAGTGATGACAATTTTATTGTTCATATATTTGAGTCATTGTTTTGGGCTAATGGTGTGATAAGTATTTTATATTTATCACTATATTTAGTTCTTGCAAAAATCTTATAATGATAAATGCCATTTTGGTAAATTGTATATATCTTACATGATTGATATTATATAATTTGTTATAACACAGAGAACAGATCTGGCATCAAATATATTTTCTCATCTCTACTTTGGGCATTTTGTTGTACATGACAAAATTTGGATTTACTCATTCCTTCTAGCTTCAAAATTTTTTAAATTGGTAAACAGTGATTATGGAATCAGAACTGAGTTAGAGAAGATCACTGGAAAATTTCTTAAATGTTAGACAGTTTCTAAAAATCAAAATTAACTTGGTGACTAGTCTTACTTTTTAAAATGCAAAGAGATTGATGCTGACTATAAAAACATAAAATGGTTGTTTTTGAGACATCTCTTTTTAAACCTCTTTTCTCTTAGTTAAACCAATATAGTAAATGGGAAAACTTTATGGAAATGTTATAACCCACCCCAAAATAACATGTAATTGTGACAAATATGTAATTGTGTATATAATTTTAAAAATATGTAAACACATACAGAAGTACACCAGAGAACTATTATATTCTCTTATTTTTCTATTTTTCAGAAAAAGAAAACTATCTTTAGCAATTTAAATGCTTTACATTTATCTTATATATATATACACATATATAATACATATGTGTATAAATTATTCATTTATATTATACTGTCATATAATTGCATTAATTGTAAATAGCCAATATGGGCTATTAAGTTCAACGAACTGTCCCTCTGTATGTGTACAAATATATATGTACACATATATGTATATGTACATATATTGTATATGTATATATTGTATACAAATACATATAATTGCAAATTTACAGTTCTAAAATCTCTCTATGTATGTATATGTACCTGTACCTACAATTTTCCTTTCCAACATGACTTATTGCTACACACACCATTGCAATGTTGAGAGAAATCTTGAAATTCCTCTAGTCCAACCACCATACAAGAATATCTTCACTTAACTATACTTCTTAAGAATTACAACAACATATCTGCAACTATTAGTAAAATAATTTCAGGCTTACTTTTCTGACAAAACATATTTCAAATGTAAATTAAAAATATTTACTTTATACACTATTCTCTGTATTTTTTCTTTTCAGAAATGCAGTCCAGAGAAAAGTGCCTCATTTTTCAGTAAAGTGACATATTCCTGGTTTAGCAGGTAGGAATTTTACTAATATATTCGTAGCATTCCACACTGAAAAAGATCCCAAGGGAAATGACACCTGAATTTTCTTTAAGCTCAACATGAATTGTTGTACAAAATTGTCTCATATTACTTATTACACAGAAATCATAGGTAAAAACATACTGAACAGTTCTACAGATAACAGTACTAATATTCCTCCAATATGTCTGTCCCTTTATGGAGTTTTCATCTCATTAGCACTAGGGAAGGACAGAAAAATGAACTTCTTTTTTAGCATCGAGTATATGCTATCCACTTTGTGTTTATTATTTCATTAAATTCTCCCCCAAGTGCTATGAGAAAAGCATTTGCATGAGAAAAATTCAGGCTCAGGAAAGGAAAGCATCTGTCCATTGATACTCATGTAGGAGTAAGTATGTGTTTTAAACCAATTTCTGATGAGTTCATGTTTCATGCTTTATTTTTGCTATGTCATTCTACTTTTTATTAGAAATGCTCTCTTATATACTCATATATGCTACTATTAAAACACACACAAACACACACAGCCCCAATCATTTTATAAGACATGTATTATGGGTTTCCTTATAGAATAATTCATCCATAATGTATGATGAGGGCTCAGAATTTATTCGGGAGATACCATTTTGAACTTTGATTTTAACACATAAATTAAATTGTATTGAATGGGAAGAGTTGATGTTTTCTTATTTTATAAATTCAGAAGCTTTCTTTAGAAATGTATTTCTTTTTCCCCATAACAGAAAGTCCATAATAACATGAAGTTAAATTTGTCTTTCTAGCTTTATGCCCCTTGCTTTACAGTTCACAGAAACAAAATTGCTCAGTTTTATCTACAGATATGTTCCCATGAGGGGATTAATCTTTTAAAAAATGATTGGGTACCAGATGCCCCAAACTCTGCTAGTCTTTAAAAATGCAGAGATAAATGACTTAGTTTATGTCTCCTAGGAATTCATAGTAGAATTAAAAAGATTAAAAAGTATGCCACCATTACAAAAAAGGGGACAAGGTAACATAAGCATAACTGACAAACACACATTTTCAGGAGTGTCATCTAATCGAGTTTGCACAACTAGGGACTATTTCGCAGATACCAATGCTTTCACTTAACATTTAAAGATGTGCAGGAGTGAGTAACGTGGTATTCCAAGTTGAGCAAATAAAATGTGAAAACCACATAATAAAAGGCGGGAAAGAACTGGCTGGGCAGTTTAGACGTGGTGAAAAACTGTGGGTTCAGACTGAGACATTTTTAGTTTTTGAGATACCTATGAAGCATCACATGAAAATGAGTTTGGATATGTGGCTTCCAGGCTTCTAATAAACCTTTGACCTATAGATATGGATTTGGGAGTCACTGACTAGGGGACAGTAGTTGAAACCATGCGTATGAATGAGATCGCCCAGAGGAAGAACCCATTGAATAGGTTGAACAAATGCAACATTGGCAATCCTCAGTATTTAAAAGGCAAGAGAAAGAGGAGTCTACAAAAAAGCTAAGTAAAGGTGTTCAGAATATATTATAAGAGAAGTATCTGATGAAATAGTATGAGTGACAGGAAAGAAGAGAGAGACTCTCAAGAAAGTAAAAAAATAAAGTGGTCAATAGGGCCAAATACTGAAAAGGAGTAAATTAAAATAATAACAAAATATTCTCCATTAAATTTGTCAACATGAAGATCATTGGGGAGTTTTTTAAAGCAATTGAAGTAGAAAATGTATATACTTGTGAGCAAATACTTGGGCAGAAGGGATTAAATTGTGATAAGATTTTCAAGTTACACAAATCTAGGAATCTCTTAAAGAAGATAGCAAAACTATGTAACATTAAGCAGCACACTAGAAAAAAGAAAGCATAGCTAGAAATGTAAATATGAGCTATTTACAGTTAATGTTTTTAATACTTCAAATTTGTGTATGTATAGAAATATTTTCCAAACCTGAATTTTGTTTATGGAGAAGTTGAGAGGAAGAGTGACACCTACCCCAGCTTTAAAAAATTCCAGTCTCGGGCTGGGCGCGGTGGCTCACGCCTGTAATCCCAGCACTTTGGGAGGCCGAGGCGGGCGGATCACGAGCTCAGGAAATCGAGACCATCCTGGCTAACACGGTGAAACCCCGTCTCTACTAAAAATACAAAAAATTAGCCGGGCGTGGTGGCGGCGCCTGTGGTCCCAGCTATTAGGGAGGCTGAGGCAGGAGAATGGCGGGAACATGGGAGGCGGAGCTTGCAGTGAGCCGAGATCGCGCCACTCACTCCAGCCTGGGCGACGGCGCAAGACTCAGTCTCAAAAATAAATAAATAAATAAAAATAAAAAATAAAAAATTCCAGTCTCATTTTAAAGTCATAGGTATCACAGAATTTAAGTAATGCAAATAAATTAATTTTAAATACAGTTTTAAAGTTTGATTATCAAACTATACTTATATGCATATGTATTAAATATTGCAAACATTATTTTAGCATTCCTGAAGAAGCTGAAATTAAGTTTAATAAGCAAGATAAGACATTGCAAATCTTCAAATATGACAACCTAGCATTTTGAAATCCATATCTTAAGTCAATCAAACCATCAAGCTCTAACTGTGAATATCACATTTATTTTCTAGTTTAATTTGAATATCTCAGAATTAGATACGAAATATTTTCATAGAATGTTGTTATCCAGAACTGTCATTGGCATGAATCTAATTCGATTTCTTATGTGGTGATTAAACAATTGTAGCAGAAACCTAACTATTGTTCAAGAGAATGTCCCTTTGAAGACAAAGATGAATTGTATTCTCAGATCCATTTTTGGAGTTACAGAATAGTGTCAAATTATTTCCTAGAACAAATTCAAGCATCAATAATTACATGAATAACTCAATTAAAATGTGCTCAGAAGACACAATAATTAAAAAATTATATACTTATGAGCCTTAATTCATAAGACAATAGCTATCTAGATCATTCTGATGATCAAATAATTACCAAGCCTTTATTAGCAAATATAATCTGTCACCAGTGTATAATAATCATGGCCGGAGACATATATGGAAAAATCTAGTAAGAGTTTTCATAGGTCACAATCTTGTCATTATTTTAACCGGATACACTATTCAGTATGTCCTTTTTCTCATATATTAAAAAATTTGTACATTAAACAACTTTCTCCCATCCTATAATTTTTGGCCAGATTGCTTTCTTTCCTTTTCCCATAACATAATACCTCTTTCCAGAAATGTTTTAAAAAGTGATTAATAGTAATAAAATTGATAATGCTACTATGTATTTGCACATTCTAAGTATTCAAATATTACTCATCTATAAAAGTTATATTTCAGCTCATCTTCCTAACAGAATGCCATTGTTTTTCTATTCTCTTCACATGAGTTGGTTGAGATATTTATGCACACTTGTTAATTCTAAATGTAGTCAAAATTTTCTCTAAGATAATAACATTTAAGAGTGGAAATTGTATTAGTCAGTTCTCACCCTGCTACGAAGAAATATCCGAGACTGGGTAATTTATAAGGGAAAGAGGTTTAGTTGACTCACAGTTCCACAGGGCTGGGGAGGTCTCAGGAAACTTACAATCATGGCAGAAGGAGAAGCAAACACGTCCTTCTCCACCTGGCAGCAGGAAGAGGTGCCAAACAAAGAGAGAAAAGAAAGCCCCTTATAAAACCATCAGATCTTGTGCAAACTCACTATCACGAGAACGGCAGCATGGGGGTAACCACCCCTGTGATCAGTTACCTCCCACCAGGTCCCTTCCACGACATGTGGGGATTGTGTGAACTGCGATTCAAGATGAGATTTGGGCGGGAACAAAGTCAAACCATATCAGAAGTAATACATTTCACTGTCTGCTTTTTGCTAAGTTAGTCCTGGTTTATTTTACATATAAAACACCATCACTAGTCTCTGAAGTTCTTAATGTTTAACTGCCTGTAAAAATGAGAAATTAATCCTGTTCTGCCCGCTTTGGGGAGTTGTGAGAATCAAATTCATTGATGTGAATGTCCTTTGAAAAGAAACATCAGTCGGCCGGGCGCGGTGGCTCACGCCTGTAATCCCAGCACTTTGGGAGGCTGAGGCGGGCAGATCACGAGGTCAGGAGATCGAGACCATCCTGGCTAACACGGTGAAACCCCGTCTCCAATAAAAAAAAAAAAATGCAAAAAATTAGCTGGGCGTGGCGGCAGGCGCCTGTAGTCCCAGCTACTCGGGAGGCTGAGGCAGGAGAATGGCGGGAACCCGGGAGGCGGAGCTTGCAGTGAGTGGAGATCACGCCACTGCACTCCAGCCTGGGCGACTGAGCGAGACTCCGTCTCAAAAAAAAAAAAAAAAAAAAGAAAGAAAGAAAAGAAAAGAAACATCATTCTAAAAATACGAGATACATGTGTAAACTTTATTATCATTTTAGGAATAAAGCCCACAGGTTAATGGGACCTAGTATGTGTTATACATTTCACTTACTGAGAGGGCCAATTCTTGGTCCTCGTTGTTTCCCAAAAAGCTGCCTCAAGATTTGATTTAAATAAGTACCATTTTCTTATCACTTCCTTGCTTATTCTTTTTCCAAACTCTTGTGTGAGAAGGTAAGGCCACCCATGTGATCAGAGGCTATTAAAAGAGAGCAAAAGATGGTGGAGGGGAGCACGCATCTGGGAAAAAAGTCAAGGTAGTTAAACCACTAATCCATGAAAGTCACAATCAAGTCAGCTTCAGTGTCACTTTTAGATGCTGCATTATTTGGGGACTCAGCATGAAAGCAAGAGGTCACTTTTCCCTGAACCAAAACCGCTGAGTTTTGCACAGTTCTAACTCAAAATGCTGAGGCAGTAAATGTTATTAAAAATGCTTTTCTAAAAGTCAATGCAGTCTTATTTTGAAAATGAATATTTATTTTATGGAATGAAGTAGAATTTAATATGACATGAAAGTAGTTTGTTGCTTAATATGTTTTTAAAAGTGCACTGCAGGAAAATGTCCAGCATATTTGAGCCAACAGAAACATGATTACGGAAAGTCCCTTCTTATTACATTTAAATCTTTTTGTTAGATATGAATTGTGGTAAGATATTATGTATTATACTAAAAGTAAAATAAAATCTAGTGGAATCTCTTGTTACCGTAGGGTTTAAATTCATCCCAGAGTCAATCAATTGAGATTATTTAGTAACAAGGCCAATGAAAGCAGTCCCAATTTGGAGTAGTTTAAGACATTGTTACCGCCTCGTGGGCTAATACACTTTATATGGACAGAACTTAGGCCAGTCAGAAGGCTTGGATTTAAATATAGGTTTACTTTCTTATTGAAAAAGTCATGTCACCAAAGTCACAAACTATATCTGATTTAAATCACTTCAGAGTGCGTTTGACTTCAAGTAACAGAATAGTCAAATAATAATAGTTTAAACAAACAGGTATTTATTTTCTTATGTTATTGGAAAGAGGGTGTTGTTGGAAATAGGTTGCTGAGCTATCTCGGAAATGTTATGAAAGGCCCAGGTTAGGTTGGTCACAACGGCTCACACCTGTAATCCCAGCCAAGGAAGGCAGATCACTTGAGGCCAGGAGTTCAAGACCAGCCTGGCCAACAGGGCAAAACCCTGTCTCTACTAAAAATAGAAAAAGTAGCCAGGAATGGTGGTGTGTGCCTGTAATCCCAGCTACTTGGGAGGCTGAGGCATGAGAATTGCTTGGACCCACAAGGCAGAGGTTGTAGTGAGCAGAGACTGATCCACTGCACTCCAGCCTGGGCAACAGAGCAAGAGTCTGCATTTTTCTGTTTTTCTGCTTCCCATCCTTATTATTTGACTTTTTATCCATAGTGGCAAAGATGGCTTTTATATCTCAAAGCATCATGGCTTCAAAGGACACAAGGGAAGGAGAAGGCAGGCAAAATGTTTTCTCCTTTTGAAGTTCTGTGCTTTCATTTGAAAAGGAAAGTTCTGCCTAGCAGATATTTGCTTAGGTATTGTTAGCAATACCTAATATAAAAATATAATTAATAATATAACTCAGTTATATTATTAATCCCAAGCAGAGGGTAATGAGAGTACCAGGACTGGTTTAGATAATTATAATTCATAACTTTGTGGCTAAAATAAGACCTGACCATGAGTTCAAGAGATTTGCAACTGAAGAAATATCAGATCCCTGTTAGCAGAAAGATGGTAGAGCAGAGCTGTAGGTAAGTGCAATTCGTTCTCTCCACAGTAACTTCTGTGGTAAAACTACGCTATGCATCTTGTTTCCCTCCCAGTTTAGATCCACCGTTCTTGCATAATTATTCCCAGTGTCAGCCAGGATAAGCTCAATGAATGGAGGAGGGTAGAAAAACTAAGAGACTGGTGGAGACTTGCCTTGCTTCTTAAGGCATCAGTTCAGAAACTGCACTCTCACATTGGCTCATATTCTGTTGGTCATGAGGCCAAGGCCAGAGCTTATGGGATAGGGACAAGTACTCCCCATCCAGTTGTACAATCTATAAAGTCAAGTGGCAAATTGTACAGAAAGTCCTAGTGGGACAGAAGAAAATTGCAAATTCAGAGGTTGGATTCGTTTCCCCTCCAATACAAGCCTAAAAGCCAATGTGGGTACTTGAGTGGTCAGGGTAATATTCTACTGTGAAAGTTTGCTATTTAAATTTTAGGAAGTGAGGTCAAGTAGTGAATGAGCTGAGTGGTACACTTCCCAAATATAAGCTGAATAAATGAAGTCGGCATGTTGCTGAATCATTGGATGTCTAAACAGCATTTATAAAAACTATAAATGATTATTGCATATTATTGACCTCCAGGATAAAACTGTATGTTTTTTTTTTTTAAACACGTAATCTCCTTATGGTATTGTAATCAATAAAATAATGTATAAATCAAAGAAAGAAGTAAATGCATGACAATTTCTTTTTAACTAGATTATTTGTTTTATATCTTGTTTGCCTTACTTTTTCATCTTTAGAGTAATTACTTTAGGCTATAAGAGACCTTTGGAAAGAGAGGATCTTTTTGAACTAAATGAAAGTGATTCCTCCTACACTGTGTGCCCCATCTTTGAAAAACAATGGAGAAAGGACGTTTTAAGGAATCAAGAGAGGCAAAAAGTAAAGGTAATTAATTACAAAGTTCTGTTACATCTTGAAGCAATCACTACCTGAAAACTAGATAAAGCTTTTTTTGAGTATGAGATACCATTATTAATATCAAAATTCCTAAAAGGTGAAATGACAATCTACTTTATAAGCATAATTCATTGCTATTGCAGTCCCCTTCTGTCTTCAAACTACTCAACACTGCTTCTCTTTAATGTTCAGGAGCACATGTGTTGCTATGCATGCATATATCTTTGGCTCCTTACCAGCGGTGACAAAGATAGCTTCTGTGTCTCAGAGCATCATGTCTATTGGTCAAAGCAAATTATATGGTGGCCAAAATTAAAGTTTATGGGAGCAGGGGCAGACACTCCACCTCTAGCATCATATATGCCTATGCATATATAGTATTTTCAGACTCCTCCAAAAGAAAATGTAATTTGGAGATAAAAACTGTATTTATATTAATTAAGTAGTTTCAAAACTCACAAAAATAATAAAATGCAACTATTGCACTTGCCCTTTTATGCCATATGGTATGAGTAACACCACCTACCATCTCAATGATGTGGGTCATAATTTCAAGTTTAACTGATTGATTCCTTTCTTATTAACTTATCGTCTTCAGAGCACATTGTTAATTGTATCATCTGTTTAGATAGATTTCATTTTATTAATATTAGTTGTGTCCAATTTTCTCATTGTTTCTATTTTCTTTAATTATGTAGGCATCTTTTTATAAAGAGGCACATACCAAGAAACCATCTCTACTCTATGCATTGTGGAATACCTTTAAGTCTGTCCTGATTCAAGTTGCCTTATTCAAAGTGTTTGCTGACATTCTGTCCTTCACTAGCCCACTCATAATGAAGTAAGTTAAAGTCTGGTGGGTTTTTTTCTCCCTCCTCACAGATAAACGATAAGTAAGTATTCTAATATAAAAGTTCTAATACAAAAGAGTAGAGAAGATTCTTATTGCAAATATTATTAGGATGTGGACATGCTATTAGGGTTATATACAATATAAATGGGAATTAGGATAATATAGTCAATATCTAATAAAGTCAACCATATACTAAGCACTGTTCTAAAATCTTATGTTAATTTTATTAAGCAAGGGTTCTCCAGAGAAACAGAACCAATAGGATAGATAAACCCAAATAAAAGGGGATTTATTAGGGGAATTGGCTTTTGCAATTACGGGGGCCAAGAAGTCCCACAGTCTTCCATTTGCAAACTAGAGACTCAGGAAGGACAGTCATGTAATTCAGTCTTACTCCAAAGGCCAGATAACCTTGAGTTCTGATGTCCACGGGCAGGAGAAGGTGAATATTTCTGCTCCAGGAAAGAGAGCTGATTCACTCTCTCTTTACCTTCTTGTTCTATATAGGCCCTCAATAAATTGGATGAGGCACTATGCCCTGGGATCTTCTTTACTCAGTCTACTGATTCAAATGCTAATCTCTTCCATAAACAGCCTCACAGACACACCCAGACATCTGGTAGATGGTAAAACATTATTTAAATGTTATTAAACAGAAATAATGTTTTACCATTTCTTCACCAGTCAAGTTGACACATAAAGTTAACCATCACATTGGTAATCTCATTTAATCTTTGCCACACTCCTGCGACATAGAAAGTATTATTACATTCATTATTACAATGGCAGAAATAGACAGAAAGATTGGAGTAATTTGTCCAAGTCTGCACAGCTAGAAAGTGCCAGAGTTATAATTGAAATTTAGGAAGTCTTGCTTGAATGTATGCTTAGAAAAGGAAATGATACATATTTTCACTACGTTACTTAGTTGTGGCCTTTTGAGAGTTGAGCTTTAACAGTCACGGCAATTACACACACACACACATACACACACAAACAATTACTATGCATAACATATATAAACATATATTATTATTACCTAACATAGGTATATTTCTGTGTATCTCTGTATCTAGATATAGATACAGTAAAAAGACTTGAAGCATTTCTATAATATCTATCTGCAATGGTTTACAGGTAGACAATGAAACTGAGCTTTTGACTGTGCCACCTTTTTCAAGGAAACCTTGACTTACACCTAGCTGTCATATGAAGGAAACACAAAGAAACATATATTTTATTAACTGGTGATTATATTTTTAGCATTGAAAAATTTCCAAGTTATTAGAGTTTTTAATAATCACTTAATTCATGAAAATATCATTAATCCTGCATTACCTACATCCCAGATGATATTCAGGAATATATTCATTCAATATTTATTGAGCACCTATGCATGGCAAAACTGTGACAGAACAAAAATCAAAACAAAGAACCTGCTCTGATGACATTTAGAGGGGAGAGATGAAAGTCAAACAAATGAATAAACATAAATGATATCATCAGTGCTTAGGAACGAAGTAGGGTAAGGGAATGCCAGTTTGAGGAGTTAGAAGTTACTGTTTTATGTAAGGTAATTATGAAAGATATTAGTGATAAGGCGACATTTGGTCAAAGTCCTGAAGGAGACTGGGAAAGAAGCCAAGAAAATATTGTGATTAAAGGTAGCAGGGAGGGCAAAAGTCATGAAGACTCTCATGCCTGGTATCTCTGAGGGACTGCAAGGAGGCAAAGTGAGGTTGGAGCAGAGAGCTGGAAAGATAAGGTTGAGGTGAGAAAGGTGCAGAGATGAAAAGATTTTGAAGGACCTTATGAAATATGATGGGAATATTGGCTTTTAGTCCACATTAGCAGGGAAGCATTTGGAAGATTTTGAGCAAAAAATCAAAGATCTGATTAGACTTAAGTCTTATAGGAATGACTCTGGCTGCTATGTGGAGAATAAAATCAAGAAATGCAAGAGTGGAAGAAGAAACACCAGTTAGAAGTTTGTTTGTGATAATCCAAGCAAAAGTCAACGGTGGCTTCAGCTAGGTAGCAGTAATAAAAGTGATAAGAAGTGGTCAGACTCTGGTGTTTTAAAGGTAGAGTTAACAGAACATACTGATGGACTGAATGTAGGTTGAGAGAGGAAGCGAGAAGTAAAGGAAGCCTTCAAAAAATTGTTTTTAATCATAAGGTAAACAAGTCAGTATATCCTGAGATACAGAAAATGAAAAGACTAGAGAAGGGAATGGGGTTTGCTTCTGGACTTGTTAACCTTGAAAGATCTATTAGCTATTGTGCAAGGAAGAATTAACATAGCAGGCTTGCCTATGGACTTTGGAAAGCCTGCTTACAGGGGTGATCTTTGGCTGGCAACTGGAACTTACATTTCAGGAGGGTACCCACTACCCTAACTGATGAGAATGGTTCAATAGCTCCAAGTTGTTTATACAACCAATATGGTTCATGGTGAATATCTGTTTTCCTTCTGGGAGTCTGGAATTTTGGTGTGTGTTAAGAAAAGGGTGTCCACTTGACCAGCCTCCGATAAAAACCCCGGATGCTGAATTTCTAACAAGCTTACCTTGTAGACATTTCACATGTATTGCCACAACTAGTTGCTGAGAGAATTAAGCATGTTCTGTGTGACTCTACAGGGAAAGAACTTTTGGAGCTTGTGCCCGTTTCCTTCCAGACTTCACCCCATATATCTTTTCTTTTTTGCTGATTTTGTTTTGTATCCTTTCACCATAATAAATATAGCCATGAGGATAACTATATGCCGAGTCCTGTAAGTTATTAAAATAAATAATTGAGCTGGAGAATTGTCATGGGGATCCCTGACATGGGACCATCTAGATTAAAAGGTTGAGTAGGCCTGGTGTGGTGGCTCACGCCTGCAATCCCAGCACTTTGGGAGGCCAAGGCAGGCGGATCATGAGGGCAAGAGATCGAGACCATCCTGGCCTACATGATGAAACCCTGTCTCTATTAAAAATACAAAACATTAGCTGGGCATAGTGGCATGTGCCTGTAGTCCCAGCCACTTAGGAGGCTGAGGCAGGACAATCGCTTGAACCCGGGAGGTGGAGGTTGCAGTGAGTCAAGATTGCGCCACTGCACTCCAGCCTGGGAACAGAGCAAGACTCTGTCTAAAAAAAAAACAAGAAAGGTTGAGTAACCAGTTGTCTATATGCACCTGGTGTTAGGAAAGATATAGGCTGGAGTGACAAACTGGAATTGTTCTAAATTGGACTGGGTAAGTCAAGCCATTGTTCTGGATGAAATCACCTTAACATATGTGAAGAAAAGTAAAGATGTCCTCAAAAAAACAAAAAAAACAAAAACAAACAAAAACTATCAGTTACTCCAAAGCATAGAGTTGGTGAAGATGAGGAAATTTATCAAAGGATACTGAGAAGCAGTGGCTAGCACAAACACATAAAAATAAAAACAAGAGAGAATGGAACCAGGGAATCCAAGCAAGGTATCTATTGCCGTCAGAAAACTGTTCCTGACATTTTTCACCCCAAATTCTTTGTTGGCTCCCTTGTCTGTAGAAGTATGAGCCAAATGTTTCCTGGATTAACTGCCCCCTCCCCACAAAATGACAGATCTCTCCCTCCACTTGCCTCTGCCCCTCACCTCAGCATATCCCAGGAGTCACCATGGCACTATCTTACGTGTGACCAGAAATCTTTCTATCGGAGGATTGGCCAGCATCTTCCTTTCTTGCCCTATTCTGGTTATCCAATGCTGCAAAACTAATCACACCACAATTTGGTGGCATTAAACAATGATGTTATTATGTTCATGATTCTGGTGGTCAAAACTTCAGGCAGAGACTGCTTTTCTCTGCTCCACTATGATTGTGACCTTGGCTGAGTGTCTAGAACAACTGGAGACAGCTGAAGCAGCTCACATGGAGACATATGGCTGGTGCTTCGGTTCTAACTGTGGGCTGAGTTACCCTGGTTCTTCTCGCTGTGTGCTGTGCTGGAATGCGCAAAATGGCTCCGTGACTCACACCTCTGAGGCCTGGGCTGAGATGGCTGGAAATGGCCAGATCTCTCTCTCTCCTCTCTCCTCTCTCTCTCTCCTCTGTCCTCTCTCTCTCCTTTCTCCCTGTCTCTCTCTCTCTCTCTCCACCCCACCCTCGCTATCTCTCTCCTTCTCTCTGTTTCTACAGACTCTCTGAATGGTTAGCTTGAGAACAGAGGTCTTAGAGTCGTTAAATTTCCTACATGGCAGCTGGATTTCCTCAGCATGAGGATTATAAGAGGTTCAGACAAGTCTTTCCACAACATAGGCTTGGACATCTCAGGTCACTTCTGCCACATTGTTTTCGCCAAGAGATCCCCTAAATCAGCCCACATTCAAAGGGAAGGGAATTAGAGAAAAGAGGTTCAATTTCTCAACGAGAGGAGTAGCGAGGGATTTTCAGTCATACTCTGATTCCCCTTTGCCAATGACTACTGCTCAAGAGACTTGTGAGAGAATCTCACCATGGCCATGGTCTTTCCTAAAATAGCAGTAGGTCATAGCAATTCAGTGTGTCTCTGTTCCCTAAAAGTTGTATCTGAATTACCAAAGAATGTCTGTGGAGTAGCAAACAGTCTCCTTTACTTTGTGAGACACTTTTGCATCACACTGGTTTGATCAAACCTGCAAAACAAGAGTTTTAATATTGCATTGCAGTGAGTCACACCTTTCTCCCGGCCTAGGTGATGATGAAAGAGGCAAACTCTCCTGCATTATTCAATCATTGTGTCTTTAGCTCTTAGCACGAAGTCTGGCATAAAGAACCGAAATAAATTCCCTGAAAAAAATACAGAATAAATGGGAATTAACACAAAGTTACAATTTTCCAAAGTACCCTTATTCTGCAGCAGCTGAAAAACCTTAAATTTAAAAACCTTAAAATTTCAATTGTTAAATAAGTAACAATTGAGTGATCAGAAAGAATTGCAGAGCTTGTGTGATCATAATTTGGCCATAGAAGAACTAATTTTATAAGCTAATTTTGAGACTACATATATACATGTGTAGTTTCATATATATACACACACACACACATACATATGTAGAATACATGTATTTTGAGACTGCATATGCATATATGTACATATGTATATATGTAGTCTCAAAATAGATATTCTTTTTATATGAAAAAGTTGCTGGAAAGGACTATCTTTAAGGATGAGAGCACACTGTCATATTATGACTCATATGTGTAAAATAAAACACATAAAAGGAATATTTTTTATTAATTTATTAGTAAAATTATACTTTCATTATTCACAAGATATATTTCTTATTGATTGTTGTGTTGGCTCTCTTCCTCCCTTTTTGGGTTTTATTGTAATATCAAACAAAAAACAAGTATTTGTATATAATATCATGAATATTATTTTATGGTCTTTATCAAGCCTTGAGCATAGATTGTTTTTAGTATTTCTCAGTTAATGTGTGTAGAACCACTACAATGCCTGATGTTAGTCGTTTAGTTGTTTTGTCTTTGTAAAAAAGGAAAAAGTATAATCGGTAGATATATGCCCAATAAGAATAGTGCTACTCTTTCAGGAAATGTAATTCCTAGAACAAAGAAGGGATTTGGCAAGTTGCTTTCATAAAAAGTAGGTGTCCCAATGGATGACATCAATTAAGAAATACAGAACTTTCTGCTGTTATTATGTATATGTGGGGTGTGGGGTAATTTAATAGTTTCATTGAGAATATGTAATGCTCCAAATAATTGTTGATACCTAGAGGTTTTACTATTAGAGACACTTGTATATATTTTATTCTAAAGTCTTATTTTAATAAAGTTAATATTTTTAAGCACTTGGTTGATAAAGCAATTTGAACAAGACAAATTACTTTTAATTCTAACACAGTAGCTGTCCAAATTGTCAACAAACAGATCAAAGCCTAGAAATTTATGCTTTACTTACTACTTAAAAATTTAAACTTTTGGCTGGGTGTGGTAGCTCATACCTGTAATCCCAGCACTTTGGGAGCCCAAGGTGGGTGGATCACTTGAGGTCACTTGAGGTCAAGAGTTCCAGACTAGCCTAGGCAACATGGCAAAACCCTGCCTCTACTAAAAATACAAAAATTAGCCAGGCTTGGGGGCGCACATCTATAATCCCAGTTACTTGGGAAGCTGATGCAAGAGGATTCCTTGAGCCTGAGAGGCAGAGGTTATAGTGAGCCAAGAGCCCATCACTGCACTCCAGCCTGGGCGACAGGTGTGAAACCCTGTCTCAAAAAAAAAAAAAAAAAAAAAATTAAACTTTTATAAAGAATGAGTTTTTAAATATAATATTTTTTTGAGAAAAGGGTAGATATAATCAAACCTAATTGCATATGGCTTCATTTTAGTTCTACTAACCTATGGATTCACTCAAAATGGCACATTGCAATGATATAGGACATTTTTGCATCTCCAGAGTTTACAGTGAGAAAGGTCCACTTATCAAACCTCTAATACTATCCCTTTACATATGAAATAGAAGGGATTACTAAATAAAACCCAAAATAGTAAGCCTGCAAAATAAATGGTATGTTAACTTGTAGTATGTCACAGTATATGCCCAAATTGTTTTCACCATGTTGCATGGGCTATGTGGTCTTTTAAATTAAATATTATTTTCAGTTACATTGATGCGGTTTAAAATCATGCTTAAAATATTATTACCAATGAACATCAGGCACTCTGAGTTTTAGACAACGTTTATAGTTGAGGGACTATCAGCCAAGATACTTGTAATTAGAACCATCCCCACTGTTTTTCTGCACCCCAGGATTGGCCCTAATCATCCTGATCATGCTGTCACAAACTTAAGAGGAAATAAGGAAAAGCAGAGAAAAAAGAAATTGGTTATGGATAAAAGTGAAAATAAAACATGAGATATAAATCAAGCTTTTTTTTTTTTTTTTAAAAAAAATAAAAGGCAGCACCTGTGTGGCATACGTAAGATCCCTTCCTTACGTTCTGGTTGTCATGTTTCCCTGTATTTGATAAAACACATAATTTTGAGAAAAAAATGGTTTTACATGTATCTATGTCTCGACTTTTCTGATGAAGTTATACCAGAAAAGTTAATTATTTGATGGGCCTGCCATGTGAAAACCAGAAAATAACCTCGTACTCACAAGCCAGTGGAAGGGATTCCTGATTTTACTTAAAAAAAAAAAAAAAGGTGGGGGACGGGGGGACAAATACCAAATTAAGCAAGTAGAGAAAAAGAACAGGTAGGAGTGGTGTGCGTGTGTGTGTGTGTGTGTGTGTGTGTGTGTAACATTTTGACAATGCTAAACTCTCATAAGCATTTAACTGCTTCAGATGTTTAACATTTCTTACCCATTCTCAATTTTTGTGACATTCAGGCAAATGATCATTTTCTGTGAAGACAGCTCCGATTTTGGCTGGAATGGCTACGGCTATGCAATGGCACTTTTTGTTGTAGTCTTTCTGCAAACTCTGATTCTTCAGCGATATCAATGTTTTAACATGCTCACCTCAGCAAAAGTTAAAACAGCTGTAAATGGACTGATCTACAAAAAGGTAAAAATTCCAAGGAATTCCCATTTCTAGAGGGACTACTCCCTTATGTGCTTTAAAATAAGGGGACTAGAAAAATAGGGGAGTATATCAAAAACTCTTTAGGAAACCCTTTGTATATACATTTGTTTTGCTTTAAAAGAACTTTGGCTCATGGATATCGGTTGCATTAATTTCTCTTTAGTGCATGTTCTCTCTCTCTCTCTCTCTCTCTCTCTCTCTCTCTATCTCTCTCTGGTCTTTACAAATTCTAGTCAGCCCTAATCCATTAAATTAAATGATAATCTTTGTTTACTCTTATGCCACCTAACTGCTACTCACAAAGTGAATGGAATTGAATATTTTCATGGTTTTCTGTATGTATGCATCAATAAAAGCTCTTCTTTTCACAATATTATTTTTAATCTTCATATTACCTTTTTCTTTCTCCTCTATGAACTTCGTTTTTGGGCAATAAAGTCATTCATTTTTATACAGTCATTCTCCATTGCTCTTTTATTCTAAGTCCTGCCTCTCAAACTTGGCTGATCTTTATTCCTGGCATAACCCTAAAGTTTAATTAGTCCTTTTTTGAAAATACCATTTTAAACACTGCCTCTTTATCATGGAGGGTATTTTATTTACAACATAATTATAAACAGTTAAAGAGCTTCCTCCTTCCCCTAGTTATCAAGTAGTTATCCAAGCAATAAGTGTAGTTTGTTCCTGCTTTGCACTCTGATATAAATTGTAGGTTCATCAGCATTTGGAATAGAAATTTATTCACCTGTTGTATCTTTATCATATGAGACAATGACTTTTACACTTTATTAAAGTTGGATTACTGAATGAATAAATGAATGAATGCATGAATGAACAAGTGAGCCCCTGCTTTCCAAATAAATTGAGGGAAGTGTTAGCATAAATAACAAATATGTGGAATTAAATGCAGATTTTATAAGAGATCAGATGAATAGGAAATCTACAAGGGTTGTACACATCTAAGGAAGTTTTCACATAGAAAGTCTTGAAAAGGTCTGTGAGAGAGCTATTGACTTTGTGTAAGGGGAAGGAAGTATTATAATTTGGGCTGAACTGGACATGAAGCATTACAGGCGATTTTGCTCTGTTGGGCCACAACTGGGGCATGAAGTGGTTTTATGGAACTTGGAAAGCCAAGTACAAATTGAGCAGTAAATGGTAACTGAACTTGCAGCAGAGTTTAGCTCTGTAGAACTCAGTCCAAATACAGGATTAGAGGGGCTGTCTCGGTCCTAATTCTAGAGGCAGTATGTGCTGCCTCCAATATGGAATAAAGATACAGAAGAATCTAGAAACCGGTTTGAATGCTAACACTTGTTTTGGTATACAGTCCATATGGAACAGGAATTTATTCCATGATTAGAGCATTGGAGTTTAGACATGAGATGTAGGTGGATTTACAAGCATAAAAGACTAAACTGCCATGAAAGAGTGAATTTAGAAGCATAAAATGTGGAGCACAGATAACTTTTAGAGCAATAAACCACTCTGTGTGATAGTACAATGGTGGATATATGTCATTATACATTTGTACAAACCCATAGAATGTACAACACCAAGAGTGAACCCTAATGCAATCTGCAGACTTCCGGTGATAACGATGTATCGGCTGTAACAATGTAACAATGTTCGGCTGTAATGATGTATCGGCTGTAACATCGGCTGTAACAAATGTACCACTCTGTGGAGGATAATGGGGGAGGCTATGCACATGCAGGGTAAGCAGTATATGAGATTTCTCTGTACCTTTCAGTTTTGCTGTGAACCTAAAACTGCTCTAAATAAAAGCAGTCCTTTGTAGGGGCAGAAAGGTGTAATACCTCTTTTCACCCACCATAAGAGTTCGGTGGGACACGTCTATAGCAAAAGACAGGTTGAAAAGAGAAAAATAAAACAAGTTAATTTAATTAGATTTTACATGTTCAGAAGTAAGACCCAGCGATCCAGGAAAAACTGTCTATTCTTATGCTTAGGTTCTATAAAGAATAGACAGCAGTGTAGAAATGTGATCAGACAAAAGGGTATGATCCGATAGTAATGCACTGAGAGGAGAAGCCCAGCATGACCTTTCCACTCAGATTCCTCCTGGTCTCTCTGTATAGTATTCCTTTCCCTGGATATTGGACAGGAGACTTCTGGAAGGATAGTCTTCAAGAGAGAAGGGAAAAAGTGTTATCTCTCTGAGTTAAATGTCTTGTTTGTAGGGAGAGGGGTTCTAGTTCCTGTGACTCATTTTTGGTAAAAGGAAAGAAAGAGGAGGGGGAGACAAAAGGGCTGGAGTGGGTCAGAGAGACTTTGCTTCTGAGGCTTTCCCAGTGTTCTTCAGTTCCACGTGCTCAGCATGCCAAGGTGCCGTATTTTGGGGTGTCATGTTCTGAGCCCCAACATCTTAAAAACAGAACAGACTGAAGTAGAAATTAGAGCAAGCTGTTAGAAGTAAAAAGGGAAACAAGTGTCATCGTTCAGTCTATTGCAAAGTGGGAATAGTGATTACAGGGGCTAGACCTTGTATAATTCCTTAGAGATTGTTTAAGATTAATTTGGGCTGAACTGGACATGAAGTATTACAGGCCATTTTGCTCTGTTGGGCCACAACGGGGGCATGAAGTGGTTTTATGGATCTTGGAAAGCCAAGTACAAATTGAGCAGTAAATGGTAACTGAACTTGCAGCAGAGTTTAGCTCTGTAGAACTAGGTCCAAATACAGGATTAGAGGGGCTGTCCTGGTCCTAATTCTAGAAGCAGTATGTGCTGCCTCCAATATGGAATAAAGATACAGAAGAATCTAGAAACCGGTTTGAATGCTAACACTTGTTTTGGTATATAGTCCATATGGAACAGGATTTCATTCCATGATTAGAGCATTGGAGGGAGAGCAAATGGGAAACTGCCACTTTTAAACCATCAGATCTCATGAGAACTCACTCATTACCATGAGAACAGCATAGGGAAAACTGCCTCCATCATCCAATCACCTCTCACCAGGTCCCTCCCTCACCACACAGGGATTATAATTCCAGATGAAATTTGGGTGGGGACACAGAGCCAAAGTATATCAGGGGTGAAGGTATCAGGATGTGCTTTGTTCCTTATCCATCCACAATTACTAGTGTAAGTTTGGAATACAGTTCAGGGAATATCATTTTTAGGTTTGCAAGAAAGAACATGGGCCTCCTTCCACTTGATGACTTCAAAATTCTGTGATCACAAAACTCCGATTCTGTTACCCCTTAGTTCACAGGTGCAAGCTGCATGGAAATTCTTGGAGACTAAAAACAAAACATGATTCCAAAGAAATCATTACATCTGAAAGATACCTTCACTTGTAGGCTGATCATAGTTCTATTCACAACAGCAAGGATATGGAATCAACCTCAGTGTCCATCAACAGATGATTAGATAAATAAAATGTGCTGTATATGTGTGTGTATACACACACACACACACACACACACACCATGGAATACTCTCAGTCATAAAAAAGGAATGAAATCATGTCACACTTGCTGGATCATGGATAGAATTGGAGGCCATTGTCTTAAGTGAAATAATTCAGAAACAGAAAGTCAAATACCACATGTTCTCACTTATAAGTGGAAGCTAAAAAATGTGTACACATGGACATACAGAGTGAAATAATAGCTACTGGAGACTAGGATGGCTGGGTGGGTGGGTGGGGGTAAAGGATGAGAGATTATTTAATTGGGACAGTGTGCACAATTTGAGTGATGGCTACATTGAGAGCCCAGATGACACCATGAACCAATATAGCTATGTAACAAAACTGCATTTGTACCCCCTAAATCTATAAAATAAAAAATAAGAACTTTTTAAAAAAGAAGCATCAATTAGATCTGGGTTTAATATGGGCAGTCTGGGGGCATTCCTCCATTAAGCATTGTCCAATAGAGTTTTTGTGATTTTTTAAAAAAAAGTTCTGTATTTGCACTGTACAGTATGGTAGACACTAACCACATATGGCTGCTGAGCCCATGAAATGTAACTAGTGCAACTAAAGAAGTCCATTTTTAATTTTAATTACTTTAAATTTTAATGTAATAACTACATCTGGCTAGCGGCTACCATACTGGCTAGTATGGTGTCTACACTGTCTCCATTTGTACTTTAAAGATGTTATCTAACTTTAATTATGGTAATTATAAAATGCAAAAAAAAAAAAAAACCCAAAAACTGGTAAACATTTAGTCACATTCTTAAAGTAGAGATACTTAAGTATAGTCAGGAGAAGGAGAGACAGAATCCAAACCCTGCTCTTAGAGTCAGAAAGAGAATCCCAGCATATTTATTGGCACAAAAGGGGTTGAAGAATGCATTCTTATAAGTGGTATGTGGTACCACCTTCAGCTTTACCCTTTCTCATACTTCTGGTTGAAGACCATTGGGATGGAAATTTTTTGGAGCCCTTGCAGCTCTACATTAAATGATGTGTATTACTTGCAGCTAGGATGGTCAGGAAAAGTTTCATGGTTAATATTGCATGATGTGGGTCATGGAATAATGGAAGGATGCATTGCATGGGGTAAAGGCTCTGATGTTGGAATAACATAGAAGAAAAAAGGTACAGAAATGCGTACAAGGCCTGCTCAGACAATGGTGAGTAGATTAATTTGGCTTGAGACAATGTTTCATGTCCAGAATGGTGGGAGAGATAGTAAAGTCAGAAGGGATTGCTTAAAAAAAAACTTGAAAACTACATTTTTAAAATGGACCTTAATTCTATAGGAAATTGGAACCCATTTGAGCCATAAGACAGATGATAGGACAAAAGGATTAAAAACAGATGAGACAGAAAAGAAGGAGACCCTTAGAGCTACTGCAATAATTCAAGAAATAAAGAAATGAAGAACTAGGGTCTTGGCATCGAGTCTAGAAAGTAACAAATATATAAGAAGAATGTGAAATTGCAAAACAAATTTCATTGTCAGTTTATAAAATGAAATATTAAGGACTGAACTAGTGATAATCAAGATTGTGGGGCTTGGAACTATATCTGGTTCATGTGAATTTTCTTAGAGCATAATTCAGTGAGGGAAATGAATGAAGTTTTTAAAACAGATAAGTCACACAGCTTTATGTATGTGTGTGTGTGTGTATTAAGATTTATATGATATGAAAATACTGTAAAAAACAAATCTAAAACTTGGATAGAAGTTTAAATAACAGTTTCTTAGAAAAAGTGATTAGGTAACAAATGACCTGGTTAATTTTCATTTTGATTGAAGAGTACTTAGAAGCTTCTAAACTTTTAACATTGTTTTAGATTTCCTTGCTTTTCATCTGAATCACATTTTTCCTCCTGTAACAGACTAAAGTACTTCCTACCAAACAATTCTAGAAATGTTACACCATCCACTGTAATTGGCCATATTACAGTACTCTTTCAAGTTGTTTCATAAAACAAAAGGCAGCTTAGATTGTATAATTTAGCAATAAATGGTAACTAAATTGCCCTTAGTGGATTGTGAATTTTGGCAGAAAAAACTACTGAAAGAAATTTGAAAAATTGAAAAATTCCCCTAGTGTTAGAAATGCCATACAAATAACCTTCAATCTTATAATAACTTTCAGTATTTTCTCTAATAGTCTAAAGCAATTGAGTTTTTCTTCTATTATTGTAAAAAAACTTAACATGAAATGTATTATCTTAATACATTTTAAGTTTAAAATGTGTTTATTGTTAACTATAGGTGCAATATATTACAGCAGATCTCTAGAGCTTATTCGTCTTGGTTAACTAAAACTTTGTACCTGTTGAGTACTAACTTTCCAGTTTTTCCTTGCCCCCACCACCCTTGGAACCACCATTCCAGTCTTTGATTTTATGAAATTGACCATTTTAGATACCTCATATAAGCGAACTCATCCAGTATTTATTTTTCTGTGTCTAGCTTATTTCACTTAGCATAACGTCTTAAGGTATATCCATATTGTCTCATATTGCAGAATTGTCTTCTTTTTTTAAGGCTGAATAGTCATTTATCCAAAGAAGACATATAAACTGCTAATGACATACACCTGGGTATATGTTCCTGGCTATATGTTCCACTGTGGGCCCAACCTACTATATTCCAGATGGGCTTTTCCATTTTTTAAAAAATTTATTGAATAGATAGATTTAGAGTGACTCCTGTATCTTATTTTCTCTTGCTATCCCCAAGTCTCAGTCCTGTCTCTCTTTAAATCAATGCAGGGAAGTTTTCATAAAATTTTTGATATATAAATGAAACTTTGTCCAGTTTCCAGTACAAATACAAATCTCCCACTACTTTTACAGTTGTTTATGTATTTCACTGGGAATTTTAAATGGATGAATAATTAGATAAATCAATTTCTATCCTCATCTTTTGTAAGAAGTTACCAATAATTATGCTTGGGGGTACTGGATTCAGTATACACATATTAAGTAGCATGCACTTGTAGAAAGTGAGAATTGGGAGTTGGAAGAAAAGATGTTATTTGCATCTGCTCTATGACACCTTTCAAGTACTTTCATCTCTAAGTTCCCATGGCCCTTATTGCTGTTTTTACACTTACAGCAAAAACAGTGTGTGTGTGTGTGTGTGTGTGTGTGTGTGTGTGTAGCTTTACAGATAGACTGTAATCACTTTGAGAAATAAAATTATGTCCTTTTTAAATGGTCCACAATTTCAAGCATAAAACTATTCATCAGTGTTCATTAGATATCCATTGATGCATTTGTGTACTTTGTATTGATAATATTTAGATGGTTTAGCATTATGGGGACACCACCAAATGGAGGAGAGCCTTAATATATCTAGAAGAGATTTTTTTTTTTTTTTTTTGGCAATTAACAAGTTATTGAGGGTTCTCTTTTTTGCTTCAACTTTTATTTTAAGTTCCGGAGTGCATGTGCAGGATAGGTAAACATGTGCTGCATGTGATTTGCTGCACAGATCAACCCATCACCTAGGTATTAAGCCCAGTGTCCTTTAGCTGTTCTTCCTGATGCTCTCCCTCCCTCTGCCCCCATCCCCATGACAAGTCCCAGTGTGTGTTGTTCCCCCATGTGTCCACGTGTTCTCATTGTTCAGCTCCCACTTATAAGTGAAAACATGTGGTGTTTGGTTTTCTGTTCCTGCGTTAGTGTGCTAAGGATAATGGCTTCCAGCACCATCCACGTCCCTGCAAAGGACATGCTCTGTTTCCTCTTTATGGCTGCATAGTATTCCATAAATTCTTATTGTTTGGAAACCCAAACGTTACTCTCTGCCAATAAACATTATTCTAAAACTATATACTTTAATCACTAATTATATTTCCTCACCTAAAAATCATGTTTCTGCGTTTTATAATATCCCAGTACATAAATAACCTTGTACATTTTCCTAATTATATTAAACATTGATATTAAAAGTTACCAATATTTGACTATAAAGATGCCCCATAATCACAGAACTCTAAAATATTCTGCTTCTCTTTTTATAGGCCCTACTTTTATCAAATGTTTCTCGACAAAAGTTTTCCACTGGGGAAATTATTAACTTGATGTCAGCGGATGCTCAGCAACTCATGGACTTGACAGCAAACCTCAATCTCCTCTGGTCTGCCCCTTTTCAAATCCTAATGGCCATATATCTCCTTTGGCAAGAGCTGGGCCCAGCAGTGTTAGCAGGGGTGGCAGTCCTTGTGTTTGTTATACCAATAAATGCTTTAGCTGCAACTAAAATAAAAAAGTTAAAGGTAAGAAAATGACTGCCTGATGTTACATGTGTCAAACAGGAGCTGAGTTTTTCTGACTTGAATGAACAATCACCATCTCGCTAATCATATAGAGAGAGTTATAAATGGAAATCATCCAATTTTGTCATTTACTTATTCACTCAATCAGCATTGACCAAGCATGTATCCTATGTCAGCCAGTGTTCCAGGCACAGGAAGTACAGCAGTGAGGGGAACTGACAAGTCCAGCTCTCATGAGGGGTAGTGGAGGGGACAAACGTTAAGCAAGTAAATAAGTAGATAGAAAACATTTGTATATGAAGAAGATTTAGTAAAGATACAGTGATGAAGAGACAAAGAATGCCATTTTACATTTAGGATCAGGAAAGTCCTCAGGAAGGGAGTGGGATATCAACAGGGTGAAGGAGTAACTCATGTGGACGTCTGAGGAAAGACATGCCAAGCAAAGGGAAGGGTATGCATGCAGCCTGGAGGTAGGGGTATGCTTGGTTGTTTGAAAAGTGAGGTACTGCAGCAAGCAGACAGGAAATGCTTCACTAAATTAATGTTGATATTCTTCCTTTATAATCAGTCATTCATCTTAACATCAATATATGTTTTAACATTCCGCCATGTGTTAGACAGTGTGCACTATGCTGTACTGTAAGAAATGGAGAAACCACAGAGTTCACTGCATTGAAGGAAATCACACTGCAATGAGATAGATGCTTTCACATGTTAAATTAACAGAGGCGGATGTATTGCTTATGAAAACATTTTATAATTTTAAATGGATCAAAGATTAACAATATATATTGACATGGAAATGTGTCAATCATATTTTAAAGCAAAAAGTAGATTAAATATATGCATGTATATCATGCATATATGTAGCTATATCATTGATCCATTATTAAAATGTGAATATACCTATACACATGTGTGTGATGGAGAGGTAAATAGATGAAGATACATAGCTATAAATATATTTGCATAAGCATAGAAGTAATCTAGAGATAAAGCATCAGTCTTTAAAGAATAGTTACCTGTAAAGTAGAATTAGACAGAAGGAGGGTAGATTTTTACTTATTACTTTAATACCCCTAAGTGACTAAAACTTATATATAATTTTATATTTTTCTTAATTTTTCAAATAAAAGATGACTGATCTTTAAATATAAAAACTAGAAAATAGCGTATATTTATGAAGTAAAGGTACTTAGCATGCTAGTGTTTAGAATAACAGATTTGTTTATAATTATAACAAATACTTTTAACCGGTTTTTAAAAATATATTCTGGATTTTAAAAACTGCTATTTAAAGGCACATTATTAAGAATGCAAAAATCTTTTTTGAACCTTAGAGTCCTATAACCTTCAAAGATATTTCAATATTATGTCCAATACACTAGATAGAAAATATACCTTTAGGCCAGGCACAGTGGCTCACACCTGTAATCCCAGCACTTTGGGAGGCCGAGGTGGTGGATCACCTGAGGTCGGGAGTTCGAGACCAGCCTGACCAACATGGAGAAACCCTGTCTCTACTAAAATACAAGATTAGCCGGGTGTGGTGGCGCATGCCTGTAATATCAGCTACTCGGGAGGCTGAGGCAGGAGAATCGCTTGAACCTGGAAGGTGGAGGTTGCGGTGAGCCAAGATCATGCAATTGCACTCCAGCCTGGGCAAAAAGAGCAAAACTCTGTCTCAAAAAAAAAAAAAGAAAAGAAAAGAAAAGAAAATATGTCTTTAAATCACACACGATATTATTAGTATAAAATTGCACACAGAATATGATGGATATTAGCTCGTAAAAGCATTCTTCATAAGATATACAAATACTTATGACATATAACATAAAGTGCCAATGTTAATCGAGAAAACACTTAAGAAACGATGCTCAAACAAGTATAAAATATTATAATTGTTAAATATTTGAATAAAAATACAATTGCATAACATTTATATAAAGAAAAGGAAGTATATTTGAAAATATACATTTTAATTATTCTAATTCCCAAAGAACAAATAAAATTTATAGAGAGCCTTATTTTTATTCTTGTGACACTTCTGTTATAAGTACATATATAAACAGTTACTGGAGTTTTTAGAAATGTGTTCTATCTTAGTAGAATGTGGGTGTTATTCAATTTTAAACAAATTATGTTTAAATACGTATTATATTTTCTACTTTTCTACTATTCTCCTGTTGGCTATGTTCAAGTTACCTATTTATAACGGTCTTCCAACATTGTCAATAGAATAATGTATAAATATTTTAAGATGCTTTTCTCCACTAAATCTTAAATAAAATAGAGAAAATAGAGCATATTTTAAAAATAGCTCTGGACATATCAGTAAAAGTATTACCAATTTTGTCAAATATTCTTTTATTTTCTTTCCATTAAATAGAAAAGCCAAAGAAAGAACAAAGATAAACAGATAAAGCTACTCAAAGAAATCCTACATGGAATTAAGGTAATATGAAAGGGATATGCCTTTGACCTATTTTGAGCATGGTAACACAGAGGAAGTTTGTAGTGTTCTCAGTATCTCAGAGTGATGACAGATAATAATTGTTGGCAGAAAATTTCAGATTTCAGATATTACAGGAATTCTTATCACTAAAATAACATTTAAATGCAAAGTCAAATAAAATGCAGCCATTTTCTTTTTGTTGCTCACACAAGTGAACACAAATATCCTAAAAGTCACAAAATACTACTTATTTTAAGGTATTGTGTTGAAAAGATGAGATGAAGCAGGCAAGAGTGGTCATAACACACCCATCAGTGTAAAGGCAGATTTATATAAGGGAAGTGATGAGGTGTCATTTAGTTTATTTTATGTGGGACACAAATGATCACATAAATGCTATTCTATAAATAGTATGTTGCAAATTATTTTTCTCTAGAAAAGCTGGGATAGTTTAAAAGTGACAGCAGTCAGTATCCTTGGGATCTGATAACAGGTGTTATAAAACCTCTCTCTGACAATACTGATAATTGCTACCATTTATTAAATATTTTCCATGCATCAAATGCTGTGCTTATTCCTTTATATGTGTTTCCTCATGGAATTCTTATAAACCTCAAGAAAAAGATTTCCCATTTCTATCTTATTAACTAGGAAACCAAGACACTGAGCAGTTAAGGGTCAGGTTTAAATTTACAGAACCAGTGAGAGTGTATTAGAGTTCTCCACAGAAACAGAATCAATAGATTTCATATAGAGAGATACAGATATACAGAAATATGAAGAGAGATTTAAGAAACTGGCTCATCTGATTGTAGGGGCAGGCAAGTGTAATATCTGTAGAACAGGTGGGCAAACCGAAAATTCTAGCAGAAGTTGATGCTGCTATCTTGAATCTGAAGGCATTCTGGAGGCAGAATTCCTTCCCCACTGAGGAACCTCAGCGTTTTCTCTTAAGGCTTTCGACTGATTTGATAAGGTCCACTCATATAACAGAGGGTCATCTGTCTAACTCAGAGTTTAACTGATTGAAATGCTAACAGCATCTAAGAAATACCTTCACAGAAATATCTGGACTCCTGTTTGAACAAACAACTGGGCCCCATAGCCAGTCAAGCAGTCGCATAAAATTAAGCATGACAGCTGGGCGCGGTGGCTTAAGCCTATAATCCCAGCACTTAGGGAGGCCAAGGTGTGCAGATCACCTGAGGTCAGGAATTCGAGACCAGCCTGGCCAACGTGGAGAAACCCCGTCTCTACTAAAAATACGAAAATAGCTGGGCATGGTGGCTCATGCCTGTAATCCCAGCTACTTGGGAGGCTGAGGCAGGAGAATCGCTTGAACTGGGGAGGTGGAGGTTGCCGTGAGCTAAGATCATGCCATTGCACTCCAACCTGGGCAACAAGAGCAAAACTCCACCTCAAAAAAAAGAAAAAAAATTAAGCATCGCATAGAGCTGGAATTTGAATGTAAGTCAATTCACTCTAAAGTTTAATGCAATAAGCGAGTGTAGGATCCTATTTCCCCACATTTTCTGTCTCAGAAAATAGTTTACAATCTCAAAACGCTAATCAGCTTTCAGAGAATGGCTTGAAGTCCCAAAACATCTGTCGTGGAGAAACTGGAATGGCAGGGAGAAGAGTTTAGCTATAAAGAAAAAGGTAATAGACAGAAATGAGAGTTGGATCAGCAGGATGAGTGACAGAACTGAGCTAGACGGAGCTGTCTATGGAGTTCTATGGAGTTCGTGCCTTACAGCTGGGATGTTGCGAGTCTGGCTCGGAAATAAGTTACTGGGGGTGGTGGGGACATAAGGATGGGTGGTCATTCCCTCCTTCTGCTCTGCTCCACCCCCAAAATACCACAATTTAAGAAAATATTCTGATTCAGTCAAAGTGGAAGCAATGCAATTTTCTTCATGGTTGTACCATCATTTTTTATCTTCACAATTGTGTGTGTGTGTGTGTTACTTGTTTGTATGTGTGCATTTTTTTCTTCTATGATATAGATTGTCAGATAATTATTGTGACTTATTTACAGATCCTCAAACTTTATGCATGGGAACCCTCTTATAAAAATAAGATTATCAAAATTCGAGATCAGGAATTGGAATTTCAAAAATCAGCCAGGTATCTTACTGTATTTTCCATGCTGACATTAACTTGCATTCCATTCTTGGTAAGTGTATGTCATATTTCCTGTTTTTATTTTCAAATCTGATTTACAGATTTACCTCCAAATTACTTGGAATTAAGATGTATAAAGTTAAATATTATGTATCTGAATTAAAATTGTAAAGAAAATACATTCATTAACTTATGTGGATTAGAGAACAAAAGTTACAAAGAAAGGGAAAATACTGTATGTGTTTTCATTGATCTGTATTTTTTAGATATAATAAGATTTACTTCTCTGTAAATTTCTCAGAGATTTCATATATGCCTATATCTCTTAAAAACACAATCTACATTTCAGAATTTCATTCCAATTTTAGAGCTTGATATGTATGACCGACTCCTTTTAAGCAGACTCAAAGGGCACATTATATGGAGGTGAGAAGAGAAGCAACATTTATTGAGTTGTTACTGAATGTCAGGAAAGTTACATACATTGCCTTTTTTTCAATCTCGCAATAATAAGGCATTATTTTTCTCATTTAACAAGACAAAATGGAAGTCCAGAGTAGTTGGAAACATCCTCAAAGTTACAAAATTAGTATTTAGAGGCGAACTGACATGAAGTGACATTATTTTCTTTCTATTACACCATGTAAACATTGGGAATCCCATGCTATTTTAACTAGAGTATAAATTGCCTTGAACTATGAAGCCATGGGCAAAAGCCAAAGGAAAAGCAAGCCACAGGTAACTGGAGCATCAATTTGAATCAAAGTTGCCACTCTATGTCGATAATTAATTTTTTTAAATTTCAACAAAAGTGAGTATTATGGAAGCAAATGCAATATTTACATTTGGAATACTTTGGTAAAACCATCCAAGATGTATTTGCTTAAGCCAGGACTATATATATGATAGTTAAGTCCATTCGCATGCATGAATGATTTTTTTCTGCCTTTTCTAAATGAAACTTATAAGAACAAATATAAATCTTAAACATGATTTATTCATATCTTCCTCAGTTAATCTTATGACACAAAGAAAGAATAATTATTATATATATGTCAGAATGTATGCAACTGGAAAATAAGTTTACATAAAACTTCTGAATTTTAAAGAAAAGATGAACTGGTTTACAATATAAATGGTAATAATAACTGTGGTAAGGGTATAACATCTTAAAAGAAAAACGCTGGAAACAAAATTATTTAGATTTTATTTTCTAATTTTGGGGACTGTAACTAATAATGTTATCAGTAGAAATTTGAAGAAAGTAACACAACACATCTCTATTTTTTAGGTGTCCCTGGCAACCTTATGTGTCTATTTCTTACTGGATGAAGGAAACATTTTAACAGCCACTAAAGTGTTCACATCGATGTCTTTGTTTAATATTTTAAGGATTCCTCTGTTTGAGTTACCAACCGTGATCTCAACTGTGGTCCAGGTACATACAGAATACCTTAAACTAGGAGTTATTCCTTTACAGGAATCTATGGTTTGGGACATTTTATTTCTTCATCTTTTAAATTTTATTTTATTTCACTTTATGTGGTTGTTTAACACTGCATTCAAAATTAGTTTTCCTGAATTAATGAGTAATAGAGAACATTATAGAATAAAAATGAATCATGTCTTGCTTGCTTGTGCTTTTTTTTCCATCAAAGTGACTTTTAAATACTTCAATATGTTATTTTGTTTTCTTGTTAAGTGTTAGGTTCTCTACTTAGCATTTTTAAAGCTGGTGTTAGCCACTATGCCGTCATAGAATTCATTTCCTGTTTCCAACGGAAAAGTTATAATTAGGTGCTTTGTATGAAACTGGATAGAATGTTTTTCCAGGGTTCAGCAGCATTTCATCTATACTGAATGAATAAGCAGGGAGAAAAGCACATTGATAATATCAGTCAGCCAACAAGCCATGTGTGAGATGTCTGGGTCTGCCTACTTTTAGTTGTAATCTCCAGTTCCTGGAGGCTGTTTAGATACTAGACACAATGAGTAGATGGATGCTAAGGCCACAGGAAACCCAGAAAAGTTCCTTGATCCTTTTGCCCTGAGATTTATGGTTACATTTTTTGGATATCAGGTTTGGCCATCCTCCATTCAATTATTTTCCTCAAGTCTGGATTCATAAACAAAGTGAATATTTGCTTATTGGAATCATCCTTTAATTTAAGAACTTTACTCTTTAAAAAATATTACTTGAATAAGGAGTAACATAATTGAATAGTAAAAACCAATTAAGCCATTTTTGTTACATCACATCTTTTTTCATGTTATTTTTCTTAAAATAACCAACAGAGGGCGTAGAAGAACCGCTGATGTGATGCTTTTAGCATTTGATTTCGTAGCACGCTTCTCATAAAGAAAATGTCAGTTCTTAGAGTAACAGTTTTGTTCTAGTTTTGCAATTAGAATCTAGCTAAAAGTCCGATATCAAAGCCTTTTCCAATTGCTAGCAGTACTGTGCTACCTTCATTTAAGGACACCATTTTTCCAAAATGGAAAAACAGAAAAAGTTAGCTGTATATTCTGATTTGCCACACCTGGTAAACAAAACCACAGCCCAATTACATCTTATGTGTTAACGATACAAGTCCCCTAACACAAAGTAAATAAAAATGTACTAGAAATTTTATGTAAGTCAGTTTTCCGAAAACAATGTAATTTTATTTCTCCTAATGTAGCTAAACATTTTATAGCTATTTTACTACATTACAATTTCCTATGTTACTATAATTGAATATTATTATTGTCAACATTATAGTTTTGTTTATCATCAGTAGCAGAATTCACTCACCAATCTTAAAGTTGCTTTTAAAACTTTATTTTTCTATATCACAAGAAAATATTACCTCTCACCTGTTAGGATGGCTAGTATCAAAAAGTCAAAGAATAACAAGTGTTGGCAAGGATGTCAAGAGAAGGGAACCCTTGTATACTGTTGGTAGGAACATAAATTGGTACATCCGTTATGGAAAACAGTATAGAAGTTCCTCAAAAAATTCAAAATAGAACTACCATATGAGATAGAAATCCCACTTATGGGAAAATATCCAAGGGAAATAAAATTACTATGTTGAAAAGATATATGCACTACCATGTTCATTACAGCATTATCAGGAGCCAACATGTAGAAACAACCTAAGTGGCCACTGGCAGAAAAATTGATTAAAAAAATATACAAACAGTATAATAGTATTCAACATGGCAGAATATTATACTAAGTGAAATAAACTGGGCACAAAGAGACAAATACTCTGTTATCTCACTTGTATGTGAAATCTAAAAAAGTCTAACTTATGGAAGCAGAGTGAAGAAAAGTGCTTATTAGAGCTCAAGGGTGACATTGGGGTGGGGTGTGGAGGGGTGAATGAGATGTCGATCAAATATTACAAACTTCCAGTTATAAGATGAATATGTTCTGGAGACCTAATGTACAGCATGATGACTATGGTTAATGATAGTGTATTGTATACTTGAAAATTGCTAAGAGAGTAGATGGTAGGTATTCATATACACAGGAAAATAAAGGTGTCTACAGGAGGCGATACATAATCTAATTAGCTGGATTGTGGTAATCATTTCAAAATGTGCATGTGTATAAAAATCATGTCGTATACCTTAAATATGTATAATTTTTCTCAATTATACCTCAAAGAAGTTGGGGAAAAAATCAATCTTTCTGTAATTATTAAGAGTTTTTATGGCTTTTCCAGAATAATAAATAGGATTTTCATTTCTTTTTCTCATACCTTTCAGCATAGATGACATTAGTTTTCATCTTTGATTCATGAAACTGCCCTTTGTCTATAGGAATGAATGTATTTATAGCATTAAATCAATTCAAACTATGCTTGATATATTTATCTCAATATCTTTAATCTGTATAAAAATTCTACTCAGGCTGTAAAACATAATAAACATTTTTTAGTTTAAGTTCTACTTGAACCCCAGATAAATTCCATCTGTGCTTATTTTGATAGACAAAGATATCCCTGGGGCGTTTGGAAGACTTTCTCCACACTGAGGAGCTTCTTCCTCAAAATATTGAAACAAACTATATAGGAGGTCAGCACTTCCTCTTTGCATTCATTACTTACTTGACTTCTGGGTTGAAGGTAATTGGTTCTAAAATGCATCATTGTATATTTTTTTCTTCCTTAGATCATGCTATTGAGTTTACAGATGCTTCTTTCTCCTGGGATAAAACAGGAATGCCAGTTCTAAAAGAGTAAGTCGTGGTTTGGAGAATCTTTTTTAATGTTAATATTGGGTTCTAAAATGCTCCGTATTTTTATTTCTTGGAGGTTTTTAATAAGATTAATATACTGAAATTAATAAGACTTTTAACCTCTCACTTTACCTTTAATTTTCATGGTGATCTTGCTGTCCTTTTTTCTATTATTTCTTCTACCTTCAGCATTTTATTGTTCATTTGTTTGCATTTTGGAAGGGTAGGTGTTTGTAGAAAAAGGTGAAAAGCGACGATTTCAGGGATGATGCTAAGTGCTGCACACAGTGACTTATCTAGGAATAGATTTTTAAAACAACCGTAAAAAGAATCTCCTATATTGTCTCCCTTTCTTCTCATGCAGCTTGAACATAAAGATCCCAGAAGGAGCTTTAGTGGCTGTTGTAGGGCAAGTTGGGTCTGGAAAATCATCCATGCTTTCTGCCATTCTGGGGGAAATGGAGAAACTTACCGGAGTAGTCCAAAGAAAGGTAAAATAAAAAATACATTCTTTCAACATCTTCTAATGTAACAAGCTATAGCCAACTTGTCATTAGTGTCAATAAGAATTTATCAAGCTGAATTGAAGATGCAAGCCTTTAATGGGCATTTCCAGTTTATAACAAACATTTCATTTTCCATAGAAATTGATTAACTATGGGTGGATTAATAACAGAATTCTGTTCTCCAAATACTCCAGCAAATCATTTGTAAATGCTTATGATAATTGTTTGATGATATTAACTGAATTGCAACCAATTATAGAGAAATGAATGTGATTTATATTGTAATTTGATTAGGTTTCTATTTATTATTCAGCAAGGTTCCCTAAGTAATTACAGCCATTTCATTTCTAAGAAGTCTTGTAGCCACTCTCGGGTAGGATCTTTGACCAAAAAGAAACTTCAGAAAAATAAAGTTATTAATAACTTACATTTAAGATTCAGCATTAGGACCATGAAGAGATCTACTCTTGACTAATTGTTCTATTCTTAAAGGTCAATAAGAATAAGAATTGAACAAGTTCTTAATCAGCTCTCTTTTTTTGAAACAGTAGACTACCCAATGAACTTTTCCTTAGATGTAATCAACTCTTAGGTAAAACACTTAAGTAGCCCAATCTTTCCTTCTTACCTGTGACAAGATGAACAAGCTCTATGTATCTGAGATCAGCATCTCTTCACTGTATTATTTTTTCTTTCCTCTCTGGGAAAAATCAACTCTAACTCCTTTTATTTTTCCTCACATATTTCTTTCTACCTTTATATCTTTCCTGATTCCAGTCCTTTGGTGACTATTTTTTGTTATTCTTTTTTATCTCGGCATGACTGTTACCTAGTCTAGGGCCAAATATGATTCCTGTGACTTTCTCTGATAAGATTGCACTTAATGAGCACCACTGTTTTTAAACCTTAAGTATACTATCTTTGTAGCACTATGCTGTTTGTAGCAATTGCAATTAGCCATTTCTCTGCAGTTCAGGATAGCTGTACCTTTTACTTGGGTGTACATTACAAACATAATAAGTGTCATATTAATTTCATTTTTATTTAGTTTTTTTCAGCTATTTCACTAAGCAATTACTGAGCCTATGCTATGTGCCAGAGAAGTAAACGTGAATAAGATATGCCCCTCTTCTTTCAAAGGTCATAGTGTAGTGAGGGAAATACCATAATCAATGATAAAAAGGTCTAAATCAGATATGAAAAATGAATTGAGGCATAAAAAACAACAAATTCTGCTTCAAAGAGTTAGAAAAAGAATCCAAAAGGAGGTCGCCCTTTATTTGATATTGAAAAATAATTAGAAATTGATAAAGATAAAAATAATGTCGATTCTAGATTTCACTTAATTCATTAATAATAGTAATAAGCTGAAAAGGCTGGGGTGAGAATTGCATAGGATAATGTGCACAGACCTAGCCTAGCTCCTCTCTATGAATATGTATGATGATCATCATTTTTATTACGACTGTTGAGGCTCTCAAAATAAGATTTAAGGATTATTTCTGATATCTTTGAATGTTTTTAATTAAGAAGGTGTTCATAGCGATGAAACAAACTGTAATAATGCCATTATTAGTGGTAAAACAGAGAGGATATTCTTTGTTTATTTTAAATTACTGATGCCCAAGAAAAAGTATCTTATCTGTTTTTATAACTGGTCATTGGCCTTCAGGAAGCTTTTGGCCTGGATCAATGGCAGGATTTGAAGTATCACATTCTGAATTATTTCCCCAAATACTTTTTCTTCAGAATTTATATCATCCTGATTATCTCTATTGAAGTAAAATTAACATTATAGCGGCATTTTCAAAGTGCTTTTGTGTGCACTTTCTATTTTTCGGTTTTTCAGATGATTACTTTTTTGAGGCATATTTTAATCCACAATATTCAAACTCTAAAACTGCCTATTGTCGCTAAACTTTCTCTGTAGACTCCCTACTCTTTTCAGTATCAAAAGCTCACACCAGGCACCATTCATGAAAAGGATTCAATGTTCAGTGTTCTGTGGCAGAAACATCAGAGATTTGGAGACCATTTTTGAATTCACAAAACTTCTATTATAGTTTCATTATTAAGAATGAAACAAAATGTTTTCATTTGTATGTGAAAGGAAAAATAAAAGCGAATATTTACATCTCTATGAAAATTGTAGTTTCTGTTTTCTCATGTTCTTCAGTCTCTTCTCCTTTGTTTTTCATCCTCTGCACTGCTCAACTTGCTTAATACATAGCAAGTATTCAAAATATCGACCACTCACATGCTGATTTAATATGCAATTCAAAGCAAAGTTTAGATTATTCACTTCACAAGGCAATTTGAGAACAATTCCTTTTGTGTTCAAGATCAGGTCAGATCAGAACTATATTGTTTTTGATCAAAAGCCATTCTGTGTCTTACATACTCAACAAAGAAGAATTACAAGTTAATCTTTGATCTTTAAAGTAGTAGGTAGAAATCAAAAGGCTAATAATGGTTGCACATGTGTGTATATCAGAAAGTACTTTAAGTGGCTGGTATTGTTATAGAGTATGGAGTACTTAAAATACTGAATCAGTGTTTGAATTGAGTCCATGGGGTAGATTGAAAGGTAGGCCACTAGTGCAAATACTATGGGTTCTTTTTCTAGAAAAGAAGGGTTAGTTGAGAAGATATTTTATGCAGCAGACTGTCATATATTTAAAAATCATTTCAAGGTATAAAATCATAAAACATAAATTTGGGAGCAGTGGTTAATGTATAATACACGGAGATTTGCCACCCAGATCCTCCTACTAGTTAGGACTTCTACAAGTCCCAGCTGTGGGAGTATGAACAGGAAGTCATCTCCTTCAAGGTTGGCCTGGACTTCAGATAGTGGCCTGTCCCAGGGTCTCACTTTTGCTCAGCCTGACTTGGGACAGCTCTGATGACCAATTCTCTTCCATGGCTCTCCGGAGGATTGGCCAAAGTTTTCTTGGTTCTGCATCACATCCGCATCTGTGGCTTCTCCCTCTGCCTAATCTTCCCTCCTCCTTTCCTTCTACAGGGGTTGATCCCAAACAAACAACTTGGACCCCAAAATCTGATTCAGTGTTACAGACTGAATTGTGTTCCCCCAAAATTCATATGTTGAAGTTCTAATTCCCAGTACCTCAGAATGTGACTGTATTTGGACACAGGGTCTTTAAAGAGCTAGTTAAGTTAAAACAAGTTCATTAAGGTGGGTCCTAATTCAGTATCACTGGTGTCCTTATAAGAGGAATTAGGACACACACACACACACACACACACACACACACACACACACACACACGGAGAGAGAGAGATCATGTGAAACACGAGAAAATTACAATCATCAACAAGCTGAAGAGAGTGGCCTCAGTAGAAATCAACCTTGCTAACACCTGATTTCAAACATCTAGCCTCCAGAATTGTGAGAATAAATTTCCATTGTTTAAGCCACCCAGTCCATGGTATGTTGTTATTGCAACTCTAGCAAACTAACACACTCAGCATCTGCTTCCAGAGAATACCACTTTAGACAGATAATTGAGATAGAAGCTACAGTGAAAGTAAATAAGAAGCACAAAGTAACTCATTTGGAGGAAATTCCAGTAAAACATATAAAATATGGTGCCATGATCTATGTAATTATATGTATCCATATTAAATTTTTTATTTCTGTTTTAAAACTAAAGAAGGCAAAACTATGGACTAAATATGTTCCTTTACTGTGATGCATGCAACTTCTCCTTTTCTCTAGTTAAGAATTTTTTTTAACCTCTTTCTTTTTTAGGGTTCTGTGGCTTATGTTTCTCAGCAGGCCTGGATTCAGAATTGCATTTTGCAAGAAAACATTCTCTTTGGCTCCATCATGAAGAAAGAGTTTTATGAGCAAGTATTGGAAGCCTGTGCTCTCCTTCCAGATTTGGAGCAGTTGCCAAAGGGAGATCAAACTGAGATTGGAGAAAGAGTAAGGGAACTGTAATTTATCACATAAAGAAATATAATCCCATTCAGCTTGCTAATAAAATGTTAATGCCTTTTTCTTGAAGTCTCGAAGAGCTATACAACTATAATTTTTTAAAATTATTATGTAATTCCTATATAAGAGATGGTGATATTAAGGACAAGTAATTATTTACAATTGACTGGAAAAGATTAAAAATCAGTCGGAAATTCTGTTGTTAGTATCCACTTAGGGGAATAAAAGCCCATTCATTAGACCATCAAACTTTTGTTTTGGTGGCTGGCACAATGCAGTTCACTTTCTAAAGAGTGACTAATAGTTTTGTTTGTTCCTATATCTCTGGTGTGCAAAGTCAAGGCTAGAACAGGAGCAAGAGAGCACCAGTCTCCGGCAGTGGCACCCGAGTCCAGGTTCTAAGGAAGCTCTGAAAACAATACTGTTATGAATGTGCCTTCTCCACGTTTGCTCATTCCTGCTTAAGTGGAACTTGTTCCCCAGTCATCTCTCTTTGTTCTATTTCATTTTCATTGTGTTAGTAAATAGTCATTACTCTGCTCAGTGTTTTGGATTTAAAAATACAAATATATATATCATGAGTTGAAGTATGAATCCCGAGAGATTATCTCCAACCCCTGACTAAAATCTGCATTAATTAAACATGAATGCAAAAGTAGCCTCTGCCTGCAATTCATGTGTGCTCTAAAGATGAATAAATAATCCTTACTGAGTGCTTTGAATCTCTGAAAAGAGTGAGCATAACATTGTTAGACATTTTTACACCTGCCCTCATGTTATCTAATAAGCCCATTATAGAAATTAATACAAGAAATACATAACAAAATTGTAGAATGTAGAAATATGTAAAATCCAGGATGAGCCAGAATTTACCTTGTAACTAGAATTACTTCATTTATAATCTATAACTTTACAGATGTATTTTCTCAATAGTTTTAAATAGGTTTATTTTTTCCAACCCTTGGATTTCTTCTTGCATCTTCACCATCTCTAAGCAAAATGATTCCATAGCTAACAGGCAGACATGTGAATTCTTCTTCAAACTTGTTAACACATGTTGAACAAGATGCTGATAAACCCAATCTCTAAAAGTATGAAATATCTGATATTTTGTAACTGTAAAAAATCTTAAACAGGGAAACAAATCCAAACTAACAAGTATAGACTTAATATAGGCATTAAATGCTATTGCCATTTATGATGTCTTATTTTTATGATTAAATTTATCCCAATCTGCATTTGAACTTTACACATGCAACTGAATATTTCAAAAGGACATCTGTTTATAGGTGCTTAAGAGACAATAAAGACAATGACTGTAGACTTTTCGCCTACTTGTATTCATCTTTTCTTTTGGCATTCTTCATTTGACCACATTTATTAATTTTTATATGCCCTTATTCTGCTATGGGGTACACAGTGGTAAGTGAGAGATCTACCACTCTGCCTTCAGGGATTTGCAGTCTGGTGCACCTCTGCCAATAACATTCATCAGTTGTCTTTATCAATATTTATTAATCACCTAGTGTTAGACACCGGGTGTCGAGAACACAAGGATTAACTAGGTAGGGGCTCACAGGCTAGTGAGAGAGACTGAGATAAATATTGCCAATTCTAGCAATGGGATGCATACACAAAGTGCAGCAAGACAGGAAGGGAGGGAATGAATCTCTGCACTTGGGACACCTAATGGAAGTTGCCTTCAGAGGACATTTCAGTGTGAGTAGCCCTTAAGTTAAAACAGAAGGATGTGGTCTCCCAAGCAGAGTGAATAGCCTCTTCCCGGTAGGAAAGACCAGGTTAGTCTGCTTGGCAAACCACAGTCACTTGAAGGCAACATTGGGAGAGTGGTGAAGAGATGAGTTAACGCCAGAATATAAGCATCTTAGATTTATACGAAAGAATTTGTTGTTTTCGCTGTTGCTCATGAGTGATGAAAAGAGGGAGCTGTGGATATCCAAGGTTTTTGTGCAAGATGATGACATAATTACAGAAAAAGTGATGACAAGGTAGAGGGATGAATTGGAAAGAAGAGTAACTGCGTGATAATAGCTAATGTTGATTGTATCCATACTCGGTGTTGAATTTTTCCTAAAATTTTTACTCTAAACTTATTGAATGCTCCCAACAAACATACAATTTAGGTGCTAGTATAAGCATAGGCACACACACATATTACATTCCTTTATGTGCGTGTATATGAGTGTGTGGGAGGAGGGTGTATAACGCCTATCCCCCTTGCTAAAATGTGACCTCCTCGTGAGACTCTGTTTCACTCATCTTTGAATCCCAAGCACTAGCGTAGTACTCAAAATATAGTCATACCCAGAAGATGTTTGCTGAGTAGGAGAAGGATGAAAAATGCAAAGAGGCAATGGCATTTTATAATTACAGGTCATTGGCTAAGTTATGTGCTGCACTGAGAGCTTTTAAACCAGATCTGTAAACCCTAAATATAAAATAAATAAAGTAAATTGGGCCTGGTTCCATAATTGTTCATACATGGTTGTACATGTCAACTTTAATTCTCACATGGACATGATGAACATTCCCTATTCTTGCTTCTTGGAGTTGTACTTTTGCCAACAAGACTTGTGCTAATCTTTCTACAGGAGAAAATAGGACATGTTGATTACTTCCTTGGTAATTTAGTTATTATTTTCAATTTCCTATGTGTCATTTTAAAAATAATCACTGATGTCAGTATATGGTTGGCAGCCAAAAGTCTTGTTTAATATCCCACAGGCACGACTTTTCAGAGTGAGAGATTCGGAAATTCTTTTCTCCTTAATTGTTAGCATCCTCTTTTGAGAGTTAGCAGTTAAGAGAAAGTAGATATATCTGCTAATGTGTGCAAGTTAGTAATGCTAGGAAATGGGCTGGGGCTAGGCCTAGAAAGTCGTGGATAAAGAAAGGTTGGAACGTTCATCTTGGGTTGCGATCTATCCATTCTATAAAAGAGCATTTGGATGTAACTGCACATGCTTTGAGATGTATACGCATTTCCTCTCGTCTTGTTTTTCTCCTGCTCCATTTTCAGGGTGTGAATATAAGTGGGGGCCAGCAACATCGAGTAAGCCTGGCTAGAGCTGTCTACAGTGGAGCCGACATCTACCTCCTGGATGACCCCTTGTCTGCTGTTGATGTTCACGTTGGAAAGCAGCTTTTTGAAAAAGTGATAGGGTCCTTGGGCCTTTTGAAAAACAAGGTGGACATAATTTCATTTATGCTTTCTTGTGGGACAGGGGATCTGCCTAGCACTGTGCCTAAAATTCCATTTATTTTGTTTATTTGTTTCAGCAAAGTAGTCACATTTCACATGAAAAAATGGGATGCTTAGATTGCGATTTCACAGACAAATTTCAATGTGTAAATGTTAAAGTTTCACTTACAAGTTTACTCTGGTGACAATTTATGTGATTGTTATCTCTTTGTCTAATACCATATCCTAAGGGGATTTATGTGCCATAATGAATTGTTATTGACTCAAGTGATTTTTAAAATGGTATTTTGGTGCACTGCTGTTATTAAAAATAGAATTATTTGCCGGGCATGGTGGCTCATGCCTGTAATCCCAGCACTTTGGGAGGTTGAGGCGGGTGGATCACGAGGTCAGGAGTTCAAGACCAGCCTGGCTAAGATGGTGAAGCCCCGTCTCTACTAAAAATAGAAAAATTAGCTGGGCGTGATGGTGGGTGCCTGTAATGCCAGCTACTTGGGAGGCTGAGTCAGAGAATTGCTTGAACCTGGGAGGCGGAGGTTGCAGTGAGCTGAGATCACGCCACTGCACTCCAGCCTGGGCGAGAGAGCGAGACTCCGTCTCAAAAAAAAAAAAAAAAAAAAAAGAATTATTTTATTGCTTATGTAAAGTGTAAAATTTGGTATTATGAACATAGCAATCATAGCGATTCAATTGTTTTTTAAAGGGCCAAGAAGATGAAAATTAGTATTTACCAGTACATGCCATATTTTGCAGTGTAAATTAGTTCATTTATCCCTATTTCACATATAAAGGAACTTCAGGGCTCACAATGACTTGATATAGGTTGCTCAACTTAAGAACAATAGAGATTTTTAAAAGTATGTTTGACTCCAAAATCGCATTCATTTCTTTATAATACGTGTTTATGGAATTATTAATATAGAGAACTCTGAAAAATATATGTATAAAATTATAAAATATATGTCTCAGTAAAAATAAACATCTTTATATATTGACATAAACCCAAGATTAAAAATGTCACACTTAATTGTACGTATATGTATAAAATAATATGAATGACTTAAAAATAAAGACTATGAATTACGACTTGGATTAAACACTTTTTTGTAATGGTACTGTATATTTAAAAATAAGCAAGAATGACATATATGAAATTGTTTTGAATTTGCAATTAAATTGATTCATTTCTAATGAATGAAAAAATACCTGAATGGAAGTGTTAAAAATCACATTTACAAACTATTTTCTCACCTAGCAGCATGTCATTATTCCTTGTAAGATATATGGATGCTGCCTTAAACTGGCACCTACCAAAAATCATACTCTAAAATAGTAAAGGAAAAAAAGTTACTGCAGCTTTTTTTGAAAATGCTATTTTTGTAACCTCTGAGATAAAACACTTTGTTTTTCAGACTCGTATTTTAGTGACACACAATCTCACACTTCTGCCACAAATGGATCTTATTGTTGTAATGGAAAGTGGCAGAATAGCTCAAATGGGGACATACCAGGAGCTTCTGTCTAAAACTAGAAATCTCACTAATTTGCACCAAGTCATCAGTGAAGAAGAAAAAGGTAAGGACACAATGAAAAATAAACTTAAGATACAGTATACCTACTCATTTTGAAAGTTCATTAATTGAGTAATTTCATGCTATAAATTTTCATTCATCCTGCTTAAGTCAGGGGCAGGACACCTTCCTTTCCATAGGAAAGAAGCAAATACAATGAGACACATCAGTTAAAAATCAGACTCACTGATGATTTTTAAGAAAAGTTTTAAGTTCTCCGGGGTCTATTTATTCATTTATGAAATAAGAAATTAGATTACTTATAAACTGTAGTTCAAGTCTAGAATATAATAACTCTAAACATTATATCTCCTTTTCAATTAAGAACAGGGGACATACATGTGAAATAAATAATAACTATTTTAAACATCTAGGTATAATATGGCACATTGAGGAAGAGAAACAAAAGAAAGAAATTGGGAAAGGCGAAAGGGATCAATGTTTGTTCAAGTTTTAAGAATTAACTATTTATTTAGGTTATCAATTTTTGTTACTCTAGCCCTAGAATATTAAATTAAGATGTATGGACATTAAAAAAAAAAAAAGAAAAAAAAGAAGTGGTTTGATCTTTATCCAATGTGTAAGATGCAAGAATGTTTGCTATCCAGCATTATCCTAAAGTTGGGTAATGTACCATCATCTCCTTTTACAGCTGTAGGTAGTTTGTCATGTAGAGACCATCATTTTTTTCCTGTACTTTTCTGGATCATTTTCCTATACCTTTCCAGAGCAGCACAGCAGACTAACTGTAAAACCAGCTAACTCATAATTTCAAGATAAAAGAAGAAATACAGAGCTATGTTTCATTATTTTCTACATGAACTGGTAGTATCCATTAGCTTACCTGACACTCGTCCTGGATATAAAGTCCTAAAAATGTGAAATTGCTTTATAACAAGATCAGTACAATTTATTATTTTAATGCCGTGAAATCCAAAAACAAAGTCCATTTTGCTGATGTTTCTCTTTGGGACCTAAGCTAACACACATTAGTTTTGTAGTACTGTTTTTTAAATTCCTTGTTTTTCCACCTTTCTCATATTACAAATAGTCTATTTGCAAAATTCTTTGGTGGATTGTCAGATGTGGCTGGCATCCTTAACAGAAGAGGAACTTCTTCTTTTCTTAATGTCTAGCAACTATGGAAATGATTCCTTGCCTTCTCAGAAAGGTTAAGTAATAATTTATGCTTCTTGTGTAGAAAACAGATGTCTAGGAGTGCCTCCTAGACTAGAAGAAGCATGGAATCTGTCATTTCTCTATCTCTGTCACTTAGGTAGCCTCATGCTAGGCAAATTACAGGCACTTGGTAGCTGTTTGTTAAAGAGATGAATCTGAAAGTGTATCCCCTCAGGAGTTAACAAGGTGCTATGGAATGCTATGAGCCGGTGTCTTTCTTGTGTGTGTGGCCATTTATTTTAAAGGTCACATGAAATATAGATTGTATGCCTTTAGAAAATATAGTTCCAAAAGTAGGCAGTGTGTAAGCTTTAAGCTAACTATTTAATTTGCCACGAAATATAAATTGTGTGTCTTTTGAAACCTGTGGAATTTGCTGTTGTTTAAGTACCCAGTTTTGGAAATAAAATCCCACCTTTTCTGTATTTGTATAACTTTTTTATGTACAAGTGCCCTCTACTGTAACAGAATAAAAGCAGTAATATTCTTGAAGTTGGGCTGATAGATGTTAATAGATCTATTAATAGATGTTACCAACTCACAATCAGAAATTTGCCAGAGTTAGAAAAATGTAACTTTAACTTCTTTCTAATTACCTCAATATTTCTGTCTTTTCCATGACAATCAGAAAGGTGGAAAGTAGAGAAAATTTTTATGCCAGAAATAGAATGTGTTATTAAAAATGAATATTCTGGAATTTTGATTTTTTGAATGCTGGATAAAAAATGCATAAAGACTTATACTCACAATAAAAACTAGATAGCTAGATCAAGAGAGAATCTGTAAAAGGTTAGCTCTATAGAGGATGATTTCCTTAGCCACTGCAGGGAGCAAGACAAAAACGGATCTTGGTATCACACACTACATTAAATAATAGCTTACATCCAGCATGATGTTCCTGCAATGCTGCCTCCTAAACCTGGGCCAACCGAACCTGGCCCTGTACTTCATTCTTTAGTCAGTTCTCACTCTAGCCTTCCCTGCATGGCTCTCTGGCTAGGAGTGTCTTCCCCACTTCCCACTTCTTGACCATTCTAGGAACTCAGGTCCCAGAATTCTCTGCTCAAATAATGGAAGCTTGCTCCTGGGACCTGAGCTATCATTCCTCAGGTTTGTTCTTTCACGGACAGACTGCCCTGCTGGCTTGCATCATTCTTTGGCCTGAGGATGTTTGCTCTTGCGGGTGGGAGAGTGGGCAGAGTCTGGACATGTCAGCTGAGGTATCTGCAAATGTACAGAACTTCTGAGAGTGCAAAGTGGAGCTTGGGAGGGGGAGAAGAGGAGCAAAGGCCTTGGCTGAGACTGACTCATCAAGGACTGCCATGTCCCCCAGAGGAAGTCTCAGGAATCCAGACATTCTCATCTGATCCTCGCCTTCTAGGTGGCTTGGAAGGTGTATTTGTCAGAGAAAGCGATAGAACTTGAGTCTTTTAGTTCCATCAGTGACTTTTAAATAATTGGAAATGCAACATGTGAGCCTTTATTGCACTCTTGCTCTGGTTCCACAGATTTTAGGTACAGGTCTGTCCCTGTGGGGAATTTCTTTCTGTTATTTGCATAAATATCAAGGGAAATCAGATTCTGTTTGAGTACGCTTTTGTTGAGATTTAGGGGAAAGAAATTACCTGGCAGAGAGTAGGATGTAAGAGGTGTGATCACTCTGTGATCTTCCATTTATTTATTATAATTCACCCTTTTTGATCTTGAGTCTGTTCAAAAATTCCTTTAAAAGGTATACAATTCTTCAGTTTCAAAATTCTAGTTAATTTATGTGTCACTACAATGGGAGTGCAGTAGGCGCACCTCATCCACAAAGGATGTTTCCAAGACCCCCAGTGGTTGAATGAAACTTTGGAGAGTACCTAACTCTGTATATACTATGCTTGTTAAAATTATGTATATACTTATGATAAAGCTCAGGTTATAAACTAGGCACAGTAAGAGATTAACAACAATAACTAATAATAAAATAGACCAAGATGCCAGCATTACTACTCATGTACTTTGGGGTCATCATGAAGAAAAATAAGAGTTCCTTGAACACAAGCACTTTAATACCATGACAGTTGATCGGATAACCTAAGCTCTCAAGTGACCAGTGCATGGGGAGCATCCACAGAGCATGTATGTGCTAGACAAAGAGATGCTGCACTTGCCAGACAGGACAGAGCAGAACGGTGAAATATTTCATCAGGCCACTCAGAATAGCAAGTAATTTAAAACTTATGAATTGTTTATTTCTGGAGTTTTTCGTTTAATATTTTTGGACCACGGTTGACCGCGGGTAGCTGAAACCGCAGGAAGCAAAATTGCAGGTAAGGGGGAACTAGTGTATAAGCCAGCACAACATTGTGGAATAAACAGTGGACCTATTGTTAGAAATCCTGGAATCTAGTTCTCTCACTGAATAACCACATCAGTCTTCATCAAACGACTTAATTCTTGTGGTTCTTCCCGTTTGGGAAATACAGTGCTTCAGCTCACTTTGCTTTTCCTAGTGGCAGACATGGAACTGAACAATGTACATTATTATCTCTCCCCTGCCCCTCCAGCTGCTTATTACTCATTTCTTTTTCTTTCCTATCATTCTTACTCTCACTGCTGAAGTCAATAACAGGTAGCTTAGAAAGTCAATGGTAAAAAGTACTCTTTGCAGTGTAATTTGGGTTTGGATATATCACATCTCTAAGATTCCATCTAGCTCTAAAAAATCTAAGAGTCTTGCCTTATGGAAATGTTATATAAGATAATAAATCAGAGGTGAGAAATGGGTTTATGAAGAAAAGTATAACAAAGCTAAAGATAAATTTTACATATTTACAGATTTAGGTTAGGCTAATTCTTACACAAACTAATTATACTGATGATAGCTTGTACATCATGGATCGTAACGATGTCAATATATTCATAAGTTTTACATTTACTTAATCCTCCTCCAAAACTCCAGAGGCTGCCATGGTCCTCATTTTGGAGATTTCTAAGGTCTCTTCTACAAAGTCTCTGCTTTTTCTGTGTCGTTTGATGAAGACTGATATGGTTATTCAGTGAGAGAACTAGATTCCGGGATTCCTAACAATAGGTCCACTGTTTATTCCACAATGTTGTGCTGACTTATACACTAGTTCCCCCTTACCTGCAATTTTGCTTCCTGCGGTTTCAGCTACCCGCGGTCGACCGTGGTCCAAAAATATTAAATGAAAAACTCCAGAAATAAACAATTCATAAGCAAGACACAGAGATTAGGTGTCTTGCTCAAATTAAGACAGAAGGTAAGTGACAGAATTTGAATCCCATGCTACTGCTGTTTCATGTCAGAGAACAACTAAGCCCTTAAACATTGTATCAAGTGTGTAGGAACAAGTACATTGACTTAGTACTGACTTCCTGCAAAAAGGAAAGTGGAAAGAGGGAGTGGCTCACTCTCATTTACTGATGCTTGCTTCTTCCCCAATACTTGCTCTCCTCCCTTGCCCTGTCTTAAACAATTCAGGGTTTCAGGCAAGCCACTTACCCTTTCTGAGTTTTATGTTTTTCTCCTGCAAAATATAGTTAAATTTACCTATTCTCTTATCTTTCAGGTCATTTGTGAGCTCAATTTATATAATGCCTGTAAAAGTAGTTTATAAATTGAAAATAAATAAATTTAAATATTATTATTAAAGGCTATAAAGATGAGACTGTGCCTTAGAGGGACAGACTGAAACATCTTCAAACTGCATTTGCATTCTTTGAGCCATGGAATCCCCATGTTTCATAGAGATGTTTGAGGTCAATCAGTTTCTTCCATTACGGGCTAGATGATTCCTTCTAGAAAAAAGAAAGCATAGAATTCATAGAAGAGACCTTAGAAATCTCCAAATTCAATTCTTTCTGTTTAGAGATGAGAAATCTAAAATTCAAAGAGTTCAAGTATCAGACTGTGAATAAAGACAAAAATCTGTCTAGCACTGAGGTATTTATCATCAAATTCACTGGCCCATTTACCATCAAATTCACTAGCCCATTTACCATCAAATTCATTAAGGTTATTTGAACCTCAGTAGCTGATAGTTCTTGGTGTATGACCTTGGTTTGTGTTTCCTGCGTAAGAGCTCAGTGCCTCAGTCTTTTTATCCCTAAAATAAGGATAATAACTATAGTACCTTTCTCATAGGGGTAGTTTTGAAAATTAAAAGAGATACAAAGCCCTTAAGGCAATGCCTGTCACATAGGATGCTATTATCACTGTTAGTGACACTTGCAAGACAATGACAGCTTTGGGGAATTTGCCATTGTGTTTTCTTACTAATCTTCACGAGAATCACATTTGTATAAAGGCTGCATGAAATTATGATTCTTTTAAAGGCTAGAGTGGTTTTCCTCTTGGGAAATATTTAGCCCTTCTCTGGAAGATCTGAAATAAGTTAGCAGCCCTCTCAGAGGGACACTGAGAGAGTTAGCATTCCTTTCTCTGAGAAAAAAAAATAATTTCTCTGTGGGTTTTCTCAACAAGAAATCTCAGTTTTACTACGATATTACAGAACATTTTAGGACAAGCTGAAATAATGGAGAAAATACTAGGGCTCCCAGTAAACCTATGGATCTAGAACTTAAAAACCTCTCCAATTTGTGTAATCCTCCATTATACTTCTCTCTATTTTGTTTATTGTTGGCTTATAATTGTGGATATAAAAACACGGACTGTCTTTCTCTCCAGCTCATGCTCTAAAGCGAGTCAGTGCAGTCAACTCCAGAACTAGACCAAAAGACAAAATCCTGGAACAAAAACCTAGGTGAGTATCAGGAAATGCCAGGCTCACTGGGATTATGGACTGATTAATTACTTTTTTATAGCATTTGAACACATCCTATAAGATCCATACATTATGCTGGATATAAAATGTACTTAGTGGTTTCCAATTCTAAACTACAAGTTAGATGGATGTGTCTAAATTTTTAAGTGAGATGGATGAGACTTAGTTTTGGAAACATATGTTCGTTAGATTCCTCGCTATTTCTAGCCAAATTCTAGTGGTAGAAATTTAATCTGATTGCCAAAAACATCCCCATCCCATAGCATTCATAGACTCTACAGATGAGAATGTGAAAAATAGGCTTTGGACATAAACATTTCATGATGGATTGGGATGATTATCAAGACAGGATATGTGACCTGGACATACAGACTCGGTATAGGACCTGAAGAACCTGCCTAGAAAAATAAGAGAAAGAAAGAGAGAGGAAAGAGAGGAAAGAGAAAGAAAGAAAAGAAAGAAAGAAAGAAAGAAAGAAAGAAAGAAAGAAAGAAAGAAAGAAAGAAAGAAAGAAAGAAAGAAAGAAAGAAAAAAGAGAGAGAGAGGAAAGAGAGGAAAGAGAAAGAAAGAAAGAAAGAAAAGAGAGAGAGAGAAAAGAGAGAGAGAGAGAAAGAAGAAGACGAAGACGAAGATGAAGAAGAAGAAGAAGAAGAAGAAGAAGAAGAAGAAGAAAGGAAGGAAGGAGTAGAAAAGAGGGCAGGAAGGAAGAGGGGAGGGAGACAGAATAAAAAGGGTAAAACTTTGGTCCTGATTGGATTTTGTTATATTATGCTTTTTTTTTTTAAGTGACTAAAATGAATAATGATTGAAGCAAATTAATCTAATCAGTTTTTTCCCCAATGTTTCTTCCCTCAGTTGCCTAAACAGAAAACCAAAAGACAATAGGAAATAATAGGAATAAACAGCTTATAGGTTGGGTCTGGTGGCTCAGGCCTGTAATCCCAGCACTTTGGGAGGCTGAGGCAGGTGGATTACCTGAGGTCAGGAATTCAACACCAGCCTGACCAACATGGTGAAATCCCGTCTCTACTAAAATACAAAAATTAGCCAGGCATAGTGGCATGTGCCTGTAATCCAACCTATTTGGGAGGCTGAGGTAGGAGAATCGCTTGAACCTGGGAGACAGTGAGCTGAGATCGTGCCACTGCACTCCAGCCTGGGTGACAGAGTAAGATTCTGTCTCAAAAAAAAAAAAAAAAAAAAAAAAAAGAGAGAGAGATTATAAAATAAGTGCCTAGATCTTGTAATTGCTAAAATTGAGCGTTGTGACAGATTAAAGGGAATCAAGCACTTTAGGATCCAAGAGCTCAGATACTGGCAGTTTTGACCTTGAATGAAAGAATGAGTCTTGAAATAATTATTTTTTAAGAATTGGATATACCTAAGGATGTGTGGATGATGTAGATGTTACAGGTTGGAGATTTGTGTGCATACCAAATTTAGCTGACTTAGTAGGTAAACTAATAATAAATCATTCCTCCTTGATCATAAAGACCTTGGACTGCTTCTCTTTGTCTGTTATCTTAGTGTTTTTATACTGTCTCATGGCTTTAAATGCTTTCCATACACTAATATCTCCAAGTTAATCTCTCTAGTCTGGATCTTTCCTTGAACTCCAGGGTTGAACCAGCAACTGACCCTCTCAGCATCTCCCCTTTAATGTCTAAATGACATCTCCAATTTATATGTCCCACAAAGGATTCTAGATTTTCCTTCACCACACACAAACCTGTCCCACATACGATTTTTTTCCACCTTAGCTAACGGCAATGCTATTCTTCCAGTTGCTCAGTTAAAAAATATCTTGCAGTCATCTTGAACTTTCTTACTCTACATCCAATCTATAATCAAATCCCATTGGCTCGATCTTCAAAATATATCCAATAATCCAGAATTCACCCACCACTCATTGCCTTCATAGCTGTCCCCTTTGTCCGATCATGATTATTTTTCACTTGCCATTATTGTAACTGCCTGCTTACAGGCCTTCCTGCTGCCATCTTACCCCATACAGGCTATTTGCAACATAGTATACAGAGACTTTCTTTTATAAATGCAAGTCAGAGAATATTGGTTTTCTGCCCAAAACTTTCAAAACATTCACCTCTCAGAGAAAAATCTGAGGTCCTTAGACTGACTTGTAAAGCCCTATAGGACCTGGACCTGTTTACCATTCTGATCTCAGAACCCTAGGAAGTTCACCCTTCATTACTCTGTCCAGCAACCCTGACCGTTTTCTGTTTCTGGGATAGCCAGGCATGCCCCAACTTCAAGGCCTTGCATTTCTGATTCACTGCATGAAGTATACTTTGTTCAGATAACCATATGGTGCACATCCACCTTCTGTTGGTGTTTGCTTAAATGTTGGCTCATCAGTGAAGACTTGCTTATGCACCCTATTTCATATCTCAACACTTCCTACTCCTTTCCCAGCTTTGCTTTGTCATACTTCTTATTAATTTCCATAAAATTGGGAAATTTACTTGTTTATTTTTTATTTTGTCTTCCTCCTAACTCTGTATTATAAGGTTTTATAAGGGCAGGATTTTTTGTTATTTGTTCCATTGCCATCAGCTAGAACACCAAATGGCACATATATAAGTATTTGTTGAATGGATGGATAAATAATTAGAGACTGAAAGAACACTGAAAAGTTTTCTGATCCATCATTTCTTTTATTTTTTGGCCACTGAGACTTAATATATTTCATTTAAATGAGTATAATCTTTTAAGAGTCTCTAAGAAAAGATAATCCAGAAGCAATGAAACATACTTTGAAATCCATTTGCTTTGGGGTATGAATCCTAAGGAGCATATCTGCCCTTGTATAGTGTCACTGTGCACTCAGTAAATAAGAAAAGCTTAACATGTAAAAATTAATCAATATTTTTGTAAACTTAATCATTTCCTTTCCCCTACAGTAAATCAATTTTCCTTATTTATATGATCACTGTTAATATAATATCTAAATTGAACCCTTGAAGTTTCTGTAAACCAATTTTGGGAAATCATTCCTTCTTTTTCTCCCTAAAAAAAGAATTCCAGTCCCTATAAATATTTGTTTACAAAATTGTTTTTTAAAAAAATTCTAAGTTGCATCAGCTCAAATAAAGAATTCAGCAGAACATGGTGCTGCACGCCTATAGTTCCAGCTACTCAGGGGCCAAACTGGGAGGATCCATTGAGCTCAGGAGTTTGAAACCAGCCTGGGCAACATAGCAAGACTCTTGTCTCAAAATAAAGGAAAGGGAGGAAGAGAAGAAAGGAGGAAGAAAGAAACAGAGAGAGAGAGAGGAAGGAAGGAAGGAAGGAGAAAAAAGAAAGAAAGAAAGAAGAAGAAGGAGGAGCAGGAGGAGGAGAAGGAGGAGGAGGGAAGGAAGGAAGGAAGGAAGGAGAGAGAGAGAAAGAAGAAAGAAAGAAAGAAAGAAAGAAAGAAAGAAAGAAAGAAAGAAAGAAAGAAAGAAAGGAAGGAAGGAAGGAAGGAAGGAAGGAAGGAAGGAAGGAAAGAAGAAAGGAAGAAAGGAAGAAAGGAAGAAAGGAAGAAAGAAAGGAAGAAAGAAAGGAAGGAAGGGAGAAAGGGAGAAAGAGAGAAAGAGAGAGAGAGAGAAAGAAAGAAAGGAAGAAAGGAAGGAAGGAAGGAAGGAAGGAAGGAAGGTAGGTAGGTTGGTTGGTCCAGGGCAAGATGACCAGATGACCGAACAGGAACAGCTCTGGTCTGCAGCTCCCAGTGAGACAAACGCAGAAGGCAGGTGATTTCTGCATTTCCAACTGAGGTACCTGGCTCATCTCACTGGGACTGGTTAGACAGTGGGTCCAGCCCACAGAGGGCACGCAGAAGCAGGGTAGGGCATTGCCTTACCTGGGAAGTGCAAGGGGTCTGGGAACTCCGTCCCCTAGCCAAGGGAAGCCATGAGGGACTGTGCCATGAGGAATGGTGCACTCCAGCCCAGGTACTACGCTTTTCCCATGGTTTTCACAATCCACAGACGAGGAGATTCCCTCAGGTGCCTACACCATGAGGGCCCTGGGTTTTAAGCACAAACCTGAGCAGCCATTTGGGCAGACATCCAGTTAGCTGCAGGAGGTTTATTTTATGTATATATGTATGTATATATGTATGTATGTATGTATGTATGTATGTATGTATTTTGTACACCAGTGGTGCCTGGAACACCATCAAGACAGAACTGTTGCCTTCCCTGGAAAGGGGGCTGAAGCCAGGAAGCTGAGCGGTGTTGCTCAGCAGATCCCACTTCCATGGAGCCCAGCAAGCTAAGATCCACTGGCTTGAAACTCTCAACTGCCAGCACAGCAGTCTGAAGTTGACCTGGGATACTTGAGCTTGGTGGGAGGAAGAGCTTCTGCCATTACTGAGGCTTGAGTAGGCGGTGGCCCCTCATAGTGTAAACAAAGCTGTGGGGAAGTTCAACTGGGAGGAACCCACCTCAGGGCTACAAAGTCACTGTAGCCAGACTGCCTCTCTAGATTCCTCCTCTCTGAGCAGGGCATCTCTGAAAGAAAGGCAGCAGCCCCAGTCAGGGACTTACAGATAAAACTCCCATCTCCCCGGGACAGAGCACCTGGGGGAAGGGGCAGTTGTGGGTGCAGCTTCAGCAGACTTAAACGTTCCTGCCTGTCAGCTCTGAAGATCTCCCAGCACAGTGCTCAAGCTCTACTAAGGGACAGACCACCTCCTCAAGTGGGTCCCTGACCCCCGTGCCTCCTGACTGGGAGACACCTTCCAGCAGGAGTCGACAGACACCTCATATAGGAGAGCTCTGGCTGGCATCTGGCAGGTGCCCCTCTGGGACAAAGCTTCCAGAGAAAGGAGCAGGCAGCAGTCTTTGCTGTTCTGCAGCCTCTGCTGGTGATACCCAGTCAAACAGGGTCTGGAGTGGACCGCCAGCAAACTCCAGTGGACCTGCGGAAGAGGGGCCTGGCTGTTAGAAGGAAAGCTAACAAACAGAAAGCAATAACATCAACATCAACCAAAAGGATGTCTACACAAAAACCCCATCCAAAGGTCATTAGCATCAAAGATCAAATGTAGATAAATCCACGAAGATGAGGATAAAACATCACAAAAAGGCTGAAAATTCCAAAAACCAGAATTCCTCTTCCCCTCCAAAGGATCACAACTCCTTGCCAGCAAGGGAACAAAACTGGATGGAAAATGAGTTTGAGGAATTGACAGAAGTAGGCTTCAGAAGGTGGGTAAAATAACAAACTCCTCCGAGCTAAAGGAGCATGTTCTAACCCAGTGCAAGGAAGCTAAGAACCTTGATAAAAGGTTACAGGAACTGCTAACTAGAATAAACAGTTTAGAGAAAAACATAAATGACCTGATGGAGCTGAAAAACACTCCATGAAGCATACACAAGTATCAATAGCCAAATTCATCAAGCGGAAGAAAGGATATCAGAGGATGATCAACTTAATGAAGTAAAGCATGAAGACAAGATTAGAGAAAAAAGAATGAAAATGAATGAACAAAGCCTCCAAGAAATATGAGACTATGTGAAAAGACCAAACCTATTTTTGTTTGGTTTACCTAAAAGTGATGAGGAGAATGGAACCAAGTTGGAAAACACACTTTAGGATATTATCCAAGAGAACTTCCCCAACCTAGCAGGACAGGCCAACATGCAAATTCATGAAATGTGGAGAATGCCACAAAGATACTCCTCAAGAAGAGTGACACCAAGACACATAATCATCAGATTCACCAAGGGTGAAAGAAGGAAAAAACGTTAAGGGCAGTCAGAGAGAAAGTTCAGGTTACCCACAAAGGGAAGGCCATCGGACTACCAGCACATCTCTCTGCAGAAACCCTACAATCCAGAAGAGAGTAGGGGCCAAAATTCAACACTCTTAAAGAAAAGAATTTTCCACCCAGAATTTCATATCCAGCCAAACTAAGCTTCATAAGTGAAGGAGAAATAAAATCCTTTACAGACAAGCAAATGCTGAGGGATTTTGTCACCACCAGGCCTACCTTACAAGAGCTCCTGAAGGAAGTACTAAATATTCAAAGGAAAAACTGATACCAGCCACTGCAAAAACATACCAAAATGTAAAAACCATCAACACTATAAAGAAATTGCATCAACTAATGTGTAAAATAATCAACTAGCATCATAATGACAGGATCAAATTCACACATAAAAATATTAACCTTAAATGTAAATGGGTTAAATACCCCAATTAAAAGACACAGACTGGCAAACTGATTAAAGAGTCAAGACCCATTGGGGTGCTGTATTCAGGAGACCCATCTCATGTGCAAAGACATACATAGGCTCAAAATAAAGGGATGAAGGAATATTTACCAAGCAAATGGAAAGCCAAAAAAAAAAAAAAAAAAAAAAACAACAAAAAAAAAACACAGACTTTAAACCAATAAATATCAAGATCATCCTCTTAAAACAGACTTTAAACCAACAAATATCAAGATCAAAAAAGACAAAGAAGGACATTACATAATGGTAAAGGGAGCAATGCAACAAGAAGAGCTAACTATCCTAACTATGCACCTAATACAGGAGCACCCAGATTCATAAGTCTCAAGTCAAGTTCTTAGAGACCTACGAAGAGACTTAGACTCTCACACAGTAATAGTGGGAGACTTTAACACCCCACTGTCAATATTAGACAGATCAATGAGACAGAAAATTAACAAGAATATTCAGGACTTTAGCTCAGCCCTGGACCAACTGGACCTATTAGACATCTATAGAACTCTCCACCCCAAATCAACAGAATATACATTCTTCTCAGCACCACATCACACTTCTTCTAAAATTGACTACATAATTGGAAGTAAAACACTCCTAAGCAAATGCAAAAGAATGGAAATCATAACAGTCTCTCAGACCACAATGCAATCAAATTAGAACTCAGGATTAAGAAACTCACTCAAAACAGTAGAACTACATGAAAACCGAATAGCCTGCTCCTGAATGACTACTGGGTAAGTAGCGATATTAAGGTAGAAATAAATAAGTTCTTTGAAATCAATGAGAACAAAGACAAAACATACCAGAATCTCTGGGACACAGCTAAAGCAGTGTTTACAGGGAAATTTATAGTGCTAAATGCCAACAGGAGAAAGTGGGAAAGATCTAAAATTGACACCCTAACATCACAATTAAAAGAACTGCAGAAGCAAGAACAAACAAATTCAAAAGCTGGCAGAAGACAAGAAATAAGTAAGATCAGAGCAGAACTGAAGGAGATAGAGACACAAAAAACCCTTTTAAAAAATCAGTGAATCCAGGAGCTGGTTTTTTGAAAAGATTAACAAAATAGATAGACCGCTAGCCAGACTAATAAAGAAGAAAAGAGAGAAGAATCAAATAGGTCCAATAAAAAATGATAAAGGTAATACCACGACTGATCCCACTGAAATACAAATTACCATCAGAGAATACTATAAACACCTCTATGCAAATAAACTAGAAAATCTAGAAGAAATGGATAAATTCCTGGACACATACACCCTCCCAAGACAAAACCAGGAAGAAGTCAAATCCCTGAATAGGCCAATAACAAGTTCTGAAATTGAGGCAGTGATTAATAGCCTACCAACAAATAAAAGCCCAGGACCAGACGGATTCACAGCCAAGCTCTACCAGAAGTACAAAGAGGAGTTGGCATCACTCCTTGTGAAACTATTCCAAACAATGGAAAAAGAGGGAATCCTCCCTACCTCATTTTATGAGGCCAGCATCATCTTGATACCAAAGTCTGGCAGAGACACAACAAAAAAGAAAAATTCAGGGCAATATCCCTGATGAACATAATGTGAAAACCCTCAATAAAATACTGGGAAACCAAATCCAGCACCACATCAAAAAGCTTATCCACCATGATCAAGTTGGCTTCATCCCTGGGATGCAAGGCTGGTTCAACATACGCAAATTAATAAACATAATCCATCACATAAAGAGAAACAATGACAAAAACCACATGATTATCTCCATAGATGCAGAAAAGGCCTTCAATAAAATTCAACAGTTCTTCATGCTAAAAACACTCAATAAACTAGGTATTGATGGAAGATATCTCAAAATAATAAGAGCTATTTATGACAAACGCACAGCCAATATACTGACTGGGCAAAAGTTGGAAGCATTCCCTTTGAAAACTGGCATAAGACAAGGATGCCCTCTCTCACCACTCCTATTCAACATAGTATTGGAAGTTCTGGCCAGGGCAATCAGGCAACAGAAAGAAATAAAGGGTATCAAATTGGAAGAGAGGAAGTCAAATTGTCTCTGTTTGCAGAAGACGTGATTGTATATTTAGAAAACTCCATTGTCTCAGCCCCCAAACTCCTTAAGCTGATAAGCAACTTCAACGAAGTCTCGGGATACAAAATCAATGTGCACAAATCACAAGCATTCCTATACATCAATAATAGACAAACAGAGAGCCAAATCATGAGTGAACTCCCATTCACAAATGCTACAAAGCAAATAAAATACCTAGGAATACAACTTACAAGGCATGTGAAGGACCTCTTCAAGGAGAACTACAAACCATTGCTCAGGAAATAAGAGAAGATACAAACAAATGGAAAAATATTCCATGCCCATGGATAGGAAGAATCAATATCATGAAAATGGCCATACTGTCCAAGTAATTTATAGATTCAATGCTATCCCCATCAAGCTACCATTGACATTTTTCATAGAATTAGAAAAAACTACTTTAAATTTCATATGGAACCAAAAAAGAGCCCATATAGCCAAGACAGTCCTAAGCAAAAAGAACAAAGCTGGAGGCATCACTCTACCTGACTTCATACTACAAGGTCACAGTAACCAAAACAGCATATAAAGACCACGGAACAGAACAGAGTCCTCAGAAATAACACCACATGTCTACAACCATCTGATCTTTTACAAACCCGACAAAAACAAGCAATGGGGAAAGGATTCTCTATTTAAGAAATGGTGTTGGGAAAACTGGCTAGCCATATGCAGAAAGCTGAAACTGGACCCCTTCCTTACACTTTATACAAAAATTAACTCAAGTTGGATTAAAGACTTAAACATAAGACCTAAAACCATAAATACCCTAGAAGAAAACCTAGGCAACACCATTCAGAACATAGGCGTGGGCAAAGACTTCATGAGTAAAACACCAAAAGCAATGTCAACAAAAGCCAAAATTGACAAATGGAATCTAAGAAGAAGAAAGAATGAAAGAGAGAGAGAGAGGGAGAAAGAAAGAAAGAAAGAAAGAAAGGAAGGAAGGAAGGAAGGAAGGAAGGAAGGAAGGAAGGAAGGAAGGAAGGAAGGAAGGAAGGAAGGAAAGGATGGAGGGAGGGAGGGAAGCGGGGAGGGAGGAAAGAATACTTTGGGAAGATCACCTCAGGTCCAATATGTCATATTTTTATCAACACAACCCAGAGTCAAGCCCAGTTTTTAAAGAATACACTAAATTTTTCAAATAAGAAATTTCAAACGACTAAATAAATCACATTTTATCTAATGTTTGAGAAGCCTATTATAATTTTTCCAATTAATTGGCTATACTAGTGTATTATTTTCTATTCTCCCTTTCATTTTTTATCTGCTTTACTGGTTGGTAAGATAATATCACATAGAGTTTTCCTGACTTTTCACTGTAAATTTCTATTCTTTTCGAATTCTCCAATCATTTCCAATTAGTGCAGAATTAAGACAGATTAAGGATTGGGGCCAGGCGTGGTGGCTTATGCCTGTAATCCCAGCGCTTTGGGAGATCACTTGAGGTCAGGAGCTCGAGACTAGCCTGGCCTACATGGGGAAACCCCGTCTCTACTAAAAATACAAAAATTAGCCAGGTGTGGTGGCGTTTGCCTGTAGTCCCAGCTACTCCAGAGGCTGAAGCAGGAGAATTGCTTGAATCTGGGAGGCAGAGGTTGCAGTTAGCTGAGATTGTGCCACTGCATTCCAGCCTGGGTGACAGAGTGAGACTCTGTCCACACACACACACACACACACACACACACACACACACACACGAGTGGGATTGGAAGATACAAGCCGGCAGGAACTTTTCAACAAATAGAGGCTGTCTGTAATGGGATCTACTAAAATAGAATATAATAAGTCTTTCTCATGGAAAGGTTCATGGGAAAACTGTCTAGTTGCCTATCAGGAATATGTTGAAAAGGAGGGGTAGGGGGGTTGGACCAAATAATTTCTGAAAAATTTTCTCTCAAAGTTTAAGAATTAGAGTTAGTTTAATGACATTATTTTTCCAGCAGGACTAAAATATTTATTTCAAACTGTTACCACATTTTTTTCTAAATTTATATTATGCCTATTAATTACTTTCTTAAATCTCTATCACTGTCTTCCCTGAATAAAATAAACTGGAAATTTTATTTTACTACCTAGGCTGCCCTCTTTTGTCTTTCATGCGCAACACTGAATCACTTTTGTCTTCCCACATATACTCCAAACTTTTAAATTTCGTGCTTAGCTCAGAGACAATGGTTTCAACATGTTGATTTTACATATTTTATACAAAATATGTAAATAGATATTGTGCGAATTTTCCTGAGAATTTCTCAAGGCCAAACAGGACTCATGTTTAAAATTTCTCTACTAGAATTAAATAGTTTCTCTTTTAAAAAATTCAAATAAAACCTGTTATTCACAACAAAGTGCCTAGAACCAAATGCAGGGTTTTTTTGTGTGTGAAAAAATGATGAATAACATTTTCGTTTGAAAATCAATAGTATCCAATAAATTACTGGTTTTTGTTAGTTATATCTAATTAGGAAGGCTTAATTCCCTTTTAACTGTTGGATTTCATAGCATTTTATGTTCAGCTACATTAAGAATTAATTTTTGGCTTGGTACCAATGCTAAATTTGCTTATCCAAACAGAAGCCAGGCCAACAGCTTGAAGGATGAAGACAATAATTAACCCAAATCATACACCAGGAGCTATTCCAATGAAAGTGTCCATTAAATAGTGTGTCTTTCTCTGATGCTGAGGCTGATCCTGCAAAGGACATGCACTGCAACCTCCCACAGAATGTTTCTGAATACTAGTGCCAGAGATAGGACGGGAAGAACTACCAGGCTGCCCAAATAAGGCGTTTCTTATTCTGAAAATTACAGTGGAAACCATGAAGAAACAGGGGTTTATCATAATCTGCTGAGAGGTGTGTACATCAGTTCAGCATTTCCAGAGGTCAGTTTAACAGGAGATGCATCAAATGACTTGTAATTGATCACGTCGCATGTTACTGCGTATGGGAATCTAGTACAAGAGGCAATAAAAGACCTATGAAAAGAATGGTCATTATAGCAATAAAGTAGGAAAAAAACTGCAACCAGTATAAGCACTGACTTTGTTAAATAAATCATATCATGGTAAAATGATAAAATATTATGTTATATTATAAAATATAATGGTGTTGTAGAAGAATATGTTTTTTATAAATTGAGTTACAAATGTGTAATTTTCTTTAAAAGTATGAACTGGTTATAGAGCAATATTATCAATATTAATACTGACAATCATTAATAATTATAATATTGATATATAATATCAATATAAGATAAGAGCAATAGTAATATAAGATATATCTATTATACACATTATATAATATAATATAAGAGCAACATTAACAATATTATCATACCACACACAAATAGAGGCAAGACTACTGAAATATTCACAAGCGTGTTAGCACAGATTGTCTCTGAAATGTAGGATTGTAAATCTTTTCTTCTGCTTCTTTTCCTCTTCTCCCTCTATCTTTTATCCTTTTCTTCCTCCTTCTCCTCCTCCTCCCTACTTCTCACTTTTCTTCTTGCTGCTTGTTATTTTCTAAGTACTTATCCAATAATATGATTCCAGAAATATTTAGAAGATGAAATTGACAAATACTTGGTGAATAGATGGAAATGTCCTATGATCAAGACAGAGAAAGTGTTGTGGCTCCTTGTAAAGCCAGAGAAAACATTAGGGGAGATAGGAAAATAACTGGCTCAGTTAAGGTTGTGTATGATAGAAACAAGCAAAGTTTGCATGAAATGATAATCACGAAGAATGCAGGGAACAGAGAGAGAATATAGGTTTGCCTGGGACTAAGGAATTCCCTAGAAGTTGGATAGTCAATGCTAAAACCAGGTAAATCCCAGGTAAAGCAGGATCATTGATTATCCAAGAGAGCAAAGATTATAGAAGGCTGGATTTGGGAATCTAAGTAAAATAAAAACCAAATGTAGTGAGAATGACTGAATTGAAAACTTATAAATAGAAGAGGTTATGATCAGAGATTGAAATACTTACAGTTGGGTTTTCAGAGATGGGTTAGTTCTAAGTAATAAGATTCATGGTTTAAGGTCATGAAAGTTGATGGCAAAAGTGGGGTACACATGCAGGACCTGGAGCTATGAAGATTATGAAGCTGGAAAAGAGATTGAGTTTAATACAGCTTTTCATGTAATCTGTGACATTACCCAGGGTGGTGGCAGAACAAAATGAGAAGAGTAACCCTGATGTTAGTTCATCTTCTGAGATACCAAGAAGTGAGTAGACGCCAGTCTAGGCTAGGATGAGAAGGGATAGAGTATGGTACAGCCAGATGGCATTAATTTAAATGCTCTAAAGACTTGATTCAAGTTTAAGGGATAATTATTTAGAAGAAGCAGTTAAAAATAGACCACATGGGCCGGGCGCGGTGGCTCAAGCCTGTAATCCCAGCACTTTGGGAGGCCGAGACGGGCGGATCACGAGGTCAGGAGATCGAGACCATCCTGGCTAACCCGGTGAAACCCCGTCTCTACTAAAAACTACAAAAAACTAGCCGGGCGAGGTGGCGGGCGCCTGTAGTCTCAGCTGCTCCGGAGGCTGAGGCAGGAGAATGGCGTGAACCCGGGAGGCGGAGCTTGCAGTGAGCTGAGATCCGGGAACTGCACCCCAGCCTGGGCGACAGAGCGATACTCTGTCTCAAAAAAAAAAAAAAAAAATACACCACATGCGCTGGCCCTAAATTATGTGGGTTATGGTAGAATGAACAGTCTCCCTTTGATAAGACCAAAAAGATGCAAAATTATTATCAGGGAAAACCAAGTTGCTGTTAGGGTAAGGGAGTAGAGAAAGATGCAACAAAATGGTTAAAGATGTATAATTTTTTTACGTTAGTTTCATCTAAAACCTAAAAAGCAAAACATTGTCTTGCTTTATCAGGCCCTCATTGGATCAAGGAAAACAGTTCTCAATGAAAAAAGAAAAGATCCCTGTTGGTGGGGTAAGCACCAGAAGAACTAATGTTAATTTGCTATTAACCACCTAAACATAAAAGTTTACCTTGCATTACTGATAAATATTATAGATTTCTCATTTAATCTGAGGATAATTGCTATATAATAGCTTGAGGAAGTTGAATGAAATGGAACTGTGGGTGATTGGTTAGGATTACATGTTATTTAGTTATGTATATTCTTTTTCACTAATGATAGCAACTAACATTAATTGAGCTTTTAAGGGTTCAGTACTGTGCTTGACACTCTACATATACTTATAAGGTGATTACTGTTATTCTAATTAACAGGTGATTCATCTGAGGATTACAGGTGTTAGTGACTTGATCAAGATCACAAAGCTTAGGAAACATCAGAATAGGGTTTAAATCGAGGTGTGACTTTAAAGCACATCTTTGAAATCCTATATCATACTATGTATTTAATTGATGCTAATCAGAAACTATCAGTAAGGGAACTTATTCAGAAATGGCGTGTCATGTTCCTGTATCTCTTGGTAATCTAATTTTATATCAATTTTGCCTTTAGGTGAAGTTCTCCATCATTCTGCAGTACCTCCAAGCCTTTGGCTGGCTCTGGGTGTGGCTGACTATGGTCACTTACTTAGGGCAGAATTTGGTGGGCATTGGACAGAATCTATGGCTTAGTGCATGGGCAAAAGAAGCAAAAAACATGACTGACTTCACAGAATGGAAGCAAATAAGAAGCAATAAACTTAATATCTATGGATTATTGGGATTAATAAAAGGTAAAAGAAAATGTATAGCTGCTTCTCTTTTCTTTTTCTGACCTAATTGATTTAAACACAAACATATGGCACCATGTTATCTCAAATAAAATCTGGGCCATAATTTTCAAATATTTGGGGATAACTCAAATGCATATGTTTCCAATTTACCATATTTGAGAGAATAACCCAAAACTTATGGTGTCATCTACATGGCTCACATTAAATATTATGCATAGTTACTTAATCTTGAAAATAACTATTTAAAAAGGTGCTGTTGTCCTCATTTTACAGCCGAGGAAACTGAGGCTTTTATGTAAAGTCATGAAAGATTCAAAAATGGCCACTCTCTGTATATGTGAAGATTGTGAGTGATGTGAAGATAAACAGGCGTCTGTTAAGAGGTTTAAAGCCTACTGAGCCTAGGTCAGGTGTACAATCAAACTACATGATCAGCATTAAGCACTGTAAAGGTAGTGAAAGAAAATGCTGTGAAAATTCAAAGCAAGGGGAGGCTGTATTGGGTTGACATATTAATGTGATTTCTAAGGAGTACTTGGCAATTGAGGGGAGACTAAAACAATGAATAGAAGTTTATCAGCTTGAGATCACAGAGAAGGAGAGAGAGTCATAGAGGCAGATAGGAAGGTGTGAGTGAAGACAGGGATGTGGAGGTAAGAAGGGATTTGGCAAGAGCGAGGGTGCCAGTTTGACTGGTCTTCAGGTTATTGGCAGAGAAACATAGGGGAGCTAAAGGTGAGAAGGAAGATTGGAGATATGTCAGAGATGATCACTGGGAAGACAAGTGGAGAATTTTGGAAAATTGATGAAGGAAGTGACATAGTTGGATTTGTATTTCAAAGAATAAATTAGCAGTGATAATAAAAAGATAGGTTTTTATTGGAGGGACTAACGTCAGAGAGACTAGAATGAAGCAGGGGTTGGTAGGAAAAGAATAATCAAGTGTATTTGGGAATCCAGATGAAAGGTAGTCTAGTATAGAAAGATCTCTTATCTGATCCATGACTGTGTCACCCAAAATAACCAATAGGTAAGAAGCAGAAGAGAATTGAATAAATAATGAATGAATGAATGGTCAGAAAGCTACAATTGGATTGGATAAAAGGGATGGATAGGAAAAACATTACAGTGGAAAGACCTAAGAACTGTCCATTTGAGGGTGAGTCAAGAGAGGGCATTCATTAGCCAATCATGCTTTCGAGGTTTAGGTTGGGTAACTGGGAGAGCAATGAGGACAAAAATAAGGAAAACAGGAAATCAGGAAAAAAAATAGGAAACCACTAATTAAACCAGAGCCTTAATTAGTGAAGGAGAGAAATGGTGAGTTCATTGTTGGACACATTTAATGGGAAGTGTCGATGAATGTTTCCATTTTTTCTCCAATTGGCAGACTAAAAATGCACATCTGTAAGTTTGGAAATTAGGTTTCTTTATCTGTAAAATGAGGGGCTTAAACTAGATGATTTCTACATTTCTGTCAGATTCTAGCATTCTAGAGCTCTTAGTTCTACACAGGCTTGTAATTATTCTGTAGAGATAATCAATGAACCCACAGGAGTAGATAAGATCACCATGAATGAGGAATAAGAGCCATGAGGGTGAATGACAGATTCTTGACGAGTGTCCACATAGAGCCGATTAGTGGACTAACCTCACAGAAACTGAACAGAGATAAGTTCCTGATCAGATGATCAGAGGGAGAGAAGGAGATAGAACAACAGACACCATGATGTGAATGCTTGCTCCATGTCTGGAAACCCAGGCATATTTTCATTGTTGAAGTTGAAACAAATGAAAAGGTTTGACTTTTTCTGACCCATAAAAATGGCAATTTCCTATGACTTAAGCTAATGCAGTAGTTTATTTAGCACGTATCCTAATGAGGGAGCTCTTACACTCTTTACTTAAACTTTGTTACTTATAGTCTCAGTTTTACCACTTGTATAGATATTGTTTCCTTGATTACATCAGATATGTGTAGTGCATACCTCAAGAGTGCAACAAATGTTAGCTATTATTTAACAATAGAAAAGATAAGTAATTATGACAAAGCCCTATGACTGGTAAGTTTTGGAGCTAGATTTGAATCCATGTCCAGCTAACTCCCAAGCCAATGTTCTTAAAAACTAAATTAGCATTTAGATGGACAGTAATGAGATATTCTACAAACACCAGGTTCTATTTCAATAGGTTTGGGAAACTAAGAACTATGTTCCTCCATGAATCTGAAATCTTTTTTCTTTCCTTCATTAAAGGTTTTAAGATAGTCTACAATAAAATGACCTGTTTAATTCTGTTTAACACAATGTTCCTCAAATTTATTTGACCATGATTTTTTTTTCCTTGTGTTGCTCATTAATATCTTGGAGCAACTTGTGTTCCACAGAATATATTTTGAGAAATTCCAAAGTATGAGAATTGCCTTCCAAGAAACAGAAAAGTATGATGTAACAAAAGCAAAAAAAAAAAAAAAAAAAAAAAGTGTTTGAAGTAAATTCTCAGTCGTTCTAAAATGTTACATGTCTATTAAAAACAAAGAAAATTAAGAAACAATTCCTGATTATAGTCAAGGAAACATCATCAAGAGAGAAATGGAAAAAGAATATAGATTGTAGGTGATTAAACAATTGTTCGGAAAATTCAAAAGTATAGTATAACTAAAGGGAAGGTTTTTTTTACAGATAATTTCTTGTGTTTGTATCAAGAGAAACAGGCACCTAGAGAGAGACTGATAGTAATTCAAATAAGAAAATAACAGAGCCATCTATGTGGAAGTTGTTACATCTTCATATTCATATCCATATGGGAAAACAGAGAGAGATGCATGATTTTGGTAATGGAAAAGTCAGATAAAACAAAAACTATGAAACTTAGAGACTTGCTTCTCTTTTCTGCTCTCTTATCTTATTTTCACTGTCTGGCCATAGTACTGTTTGTAACTGTCTCTATTTAAAAATAAGCAGATATTGTGAGACAAATTTATGTTTGTTCTGTCATTTTGTTAACAGCATTCACTGGGAAAAGAGATGTTAATAATGAAAATGAGATATAAGAATTATCTACAGTATGAAAGAACAGGACCTTACAATTTCTTTGCTTTTGAATCAGTGAGAGTCAGATTTATTGACGTGCAGTTTGCAACTCAATGAGGAAGATATAGATGTAGAGGTCTCAAATTACAGCAAGAGAAACCTCCCTATATACATGAATCTCTGTATCTCTGCATGTCACATATACATATGAAGGCTAAATTCACACCAATTCAGTGAAATTATGTTACAGCTTTAGAGTAGATGTAATAACCTTTGAAGAACATTTTAAGTGAGTAAATAGCATTTCTATAACATATAAAGTATGCAATTTTAGTGTCCATAATATTATTTATGTAAAATCTTCATTTTAATTAACTGTCAGTAAATATAGAAAGATTTTATAACCAAAGCAACAGATTATGAACAGTTTTATCGTAAAGGTTTTTTTCCTGATTGGCTTTTGTTTAGAGTGGTCTGCAGTTGTTAGCATATAAATCTTCTCTGATGTATTGCTTCTTCACATTTTTTACATTTAAAAAATTTTTAATTTTTAAGGCTTATTAAGTGCAACTGCAAATTAACGTTTCCATAAGTAAGCCGAGCCTAGAAATAAAAATGTATAATTTCTGGGTTTTTTTTTTGGCAGAACTCAGCTCTCTTATGGAATCTGATTTAATTGACAGCAGGCTGTATTCACTGACATCATCATAGCTCATTTTTATTTTTTGGAACTTTAAAGCATAAACAGAACTTTCACATGTTAATATTAGAGGCCCATTATGAATAATATAGAAGGCTAGCATTCCAACAAAACTGGAGAACTGAAGCTGAAAATGCTACATCCATATTTTATGACAATAATAAAGATCTTACCTCATTTTTTAAAAAAGAAATTGCCCTGAATAGTTTTTTCCCTGAGTCTCAGCGATTTGCTTCAAATTTCTAGGATACTTGGCACATCTCTAATGTATTGTGTTTTATGTCTCACTATTGGGAACTTCCTTTCTCCGATCCAATGTGTAAAATATAGGCACCTTATTTTCAAAGTGTGATGATTAAGGAGCACACTGCTGCTTCCAGTTTAAGAGGGCTAAGTGGTTCATTTACTTTCCTTACCTCCCTAAATTCCACTGAAAGGACAGTGTATAAATATAAAAGGAAAGGTGTTAGGAGACTTCAGAGTAATACGTTTCTACATACGGGAATATACCGATAGAAAATGAAGGGTAGAAGAAAACCTGTAGCCAGGAACAGATACTGGAGAAGTTGGAATAGAAGAGGGAGATGTTCAGTTGAGCCATGGAAAAACACTGAACTTATGTTCACAGGTACAGAGAGAAGAATTGAGTTTCATGGAAGTAATCAATGTAATTCATTAGAACATTGTTCTGATGGCTCATCACCTCTTTTAGAAAAACACTGCCACCACCACCAGTGTATACAGCCACTGTGATAGAAACAGTCAATGGAAACTAGAAAACTGATGTTTAAAGAGGAAATGAGGATTTCTAGCATGTGTGACATACGTAGAAGAAAGCCTCCTTATTGTGGCTTTTGGAGAAGGCTCAGCCAACGTGCCTTGCATCCCAGTATGAAGGCTTTCAGGGTCGTACCTTCCCACTTAAACAGAACTTGCAGCAAACTCTTCCACTCAGGGGAGAGAAATATTGGGGGAAATTAATGTATGCAACGGCAGAAGAAAGCCACATCAGGTACCTATATTAATTAACCACGTCTTTGTTTCGTAGTTTTAAACTGATAATGTCCATCCAGGGCATACATTTCACTCAAACCAACAGCATCAATAAAAGTCAACAAACACAGCAGTCAGGCTCAGAAGTAAAACAATAATATTTGGAATACAATTAGACTTTCAAAATGTCTAATTACTGCTTTCAGAGATTCAAAATATTGCATCCATAAAGTAAATGTAGAATGTGCTAAACTAAGTTCAGCCTGAGAACAAGAAAGCTCTTGAAAAATTTAAAGAATTTTAAAAGTTTGTACCAATGTAAGATAAATTGGAAGAAATTATCCCAAATGTACAACGTTATAAACAGAGATGGAAAATGATAGATAATAAAAAATTACAGGTACAGTTCAAGAAGTTTAACATGTATATAGAAAGAGCTTCAGTAAATGGGGGGAAAATACTAAGTACATAATATTTTTAAAACATACTTCCTGTCCGGGCACGGTGGTTCACGCCTGTAATCCCAGCACTTGGGGAGGCCGAGGTGGGTGGATCACGAGGTCAGGAGATCGAGACCATCCGGGCTAACAGGTGAAACCCAGTCTCTACTAAACAAAATACAAAAATTAGCCGGGCGTGGTGACTCAGGCCTGTAGTCCCAGCTACTCGGGAGGCTGAGGCAGGAGAATGGCGGGAACCCGGGAGGCGGAGCTTGCAGTGAGCCGAGATCGCGCCACTGCACTCCAGCCTGGGTGACAGAGCGAGACTCCGTCTCAAAAAATTAAAAGATAAATAATAATAATAATTAAAAAAAAAAATCTTCCCACACTGAAGAATAGAAATGCCTGTTCCAGCAACCACTCTAGTTTAGAGCAGGAAGACCAAGAGTCCCAAGGCAGCAGTCTGTGTTGCAGAGGGCAGGTGCTCAATACGAGTAAAGAAACAGTAGGATATTTGATCAGTTCGAGTGTATTCAGAAAAGACTTAGCTATTGAAGTGTTTGAGAAAAAATTAGCCCTAGTTACACAGAAAATTAAGCATACGGAAAAATAGTGACACAAGCTACATGTTTGGTGACCTTCATGAGCAATATGTGTTTATTGAATATTTGAGAAAAAATGGGTAATCTATTGGAAGGGAAATAGGGAAGTATGGGAGGAATGGAGGAAAATAATAGAAACCACTGAAGACTGAGAAAGCTAATAGCTATTTGAGATATTATTTTAAAATATAAGGAAATATAGCTAAATGACTGAAGGTGGTGAGAAGCAACTAGTTTTGTTTTGTTTTAAACATGATACCTGCAAAGGAACAAAGATCATATTGGCAACACACTTTTATTAGCAGTTTTGTATATTAGAGTGCAATGGAGCAGCTGCGTGTCTGTTAAGACTCAAGAGTAAACCGGCTTAAGTAACATGGAAGTGTATTGACACCCAAAGGTAAAATGCCCAGGCATAGATTTTTAAACACACTTGATCCAGAGGTTCAAATAAAGTGTTCACAACTCTCTTAATTTTGCAGATCTACTTTTTTTTTTTTTCCTGGTTGGTTTTGTTCCCAGGCTTCACATATTGATGGAAATGTATCTTTCAAAGAACTTTCTTCTATTTCTATGTGTGCTGATAACTGTTTTTCAACTTCTTCCACTAAAGCTACAAGTTTATCTGATAAGTAGCTAATGCAAGAACAACTGTCCCATCAGCCACATCTTAGGACCTTAACACACCAAAAGAATTGTATCCCTCACTCATTTTATGTGTCCACTGTGGGTCAGGAAAGGGACTCTGCTTATCCTAGGGACTCCAGCTGAGGAAACGAGCCAAGCTCCATTTTAAATGCTGGCGGGCACTGTGCAAAGGGAATAGGACTGACACCAGCAATTAAATGTTCTAACTTGGAAGTGTCGTATACCATTTCTCTTATAATTTGTGGTTCAGAACTATTCATTTGGGTCTATCAACCAAAAGCAGGCCAGAAAGTTCAACTCTACCATGTACCAAGAAGCTGGGAGAATGGAAATATTTGGCTACAAGCACTGGTAACTAACATATTGTCCTACAGAACATCCTAAAGGTAATAGGTTGCTAAATTTCTGTGCATTAGATCGACCTTCTATCTTCTGTACATTTCTGTGTGGAACCTATGACCACAAGTGGGAGCGTTCTGCTGTATCAGCATGGCAAAACATCAGAAATGTGTATGTATTTCACATACATCGTATATTCTGTTTATATTTGTTTTAGTCTACAGTTACACATTTTAGGTGTAATATTTGGGTTTTCCGTTAAATATAAATATTTTTTATAATTAATCTTTTTACAGCAATCTTTTGAAAGTTAAAGCACAAATTTCCTCATATTGTTAATATAACTGTGATAACTGTGTGTGTTTAGGTCTCTTTGTCTGCTCTGGAGCCTACGTAATCACTAGAGGATCCCTGGCTGCCTCTCGAACCATGTATGTTCAACTGTTGAATAATGTACTGCACCTCCCCATCCAGTTTTTTGAAACAAATTCCACAGGCCAGATCATCAGTCGTTTCACCAAGGTAAGGAAAGACACACCTTATTAAATAGCATACATAAAAGTGACCCATATTTAGTACCTTATTTTCTCACTTGTACAAAATATTATGTATTTTATATAGATTTCATTGTTAAATATATTTCTAAGCCTTAGGACGTACATAACTGATGTACAACAGAGTCACATTTTGTACATATAATTAAAATAACACTTGAAAAATTACTTAAAGAATCCAAGAAACACATGTGCTTTGAGATCTACCACTCTAATTCTTACACACATCAAGTTTAAGAATCATGCTTTAGGCTAAGAAGGGAAAGAAAATGTAAGTCGGCCAGGCACGGTGGCTCAGGCCTGTAATCCCAGCACTTTGGGAGGCTGAGGCGGGCCGTTCACCTGAGGTTGGAAGTTCGAGACCAGCCTGACCAACATGGAAATACCCTGTCTCTACTAAAAATACAAAATTAACCGGGAATAGTGGCACATGCCTGTAATCCCAGTCACTCAGGAGGCTGAGGCAGGAGAATCGCTTGAACCCAGGAGATGGAGGTTGTGGTGAGCCAAGATTGCACGATTGCATTCTAGCCTGGACAACAAGAGCAAAACTCCATCTCAAAAAAATAATAATAGTGAAAAAATGAAAAATAAAATTAAAAAAAAAGAAAGAAAATGTAAGTCAATGTAGAGATATCCAGACTTTGAAAACATCCTGCCTTTAAGAAAACATAACATCACTTATGGTGAATGGGGAATGAATTGAGATTTTCAGAGTGTCTCTGTTTATCTGTAGGAGTTTTCTCATTGTGTCTACCATAAAATGCTTCTAATAGAACTGTCCAATAAAGATAAAATGCAAGCCACGTATGTGATTTTAAATTTCCTGGTAGCCATAATAAAGAAGTAAAATAAAACACAATAGAAATTAATTGTGATAATACATTTTATTTAACACAGTATATCCAAAACATGATTCCCAACTGTAATTAACATAAAATTATTGATTAAACTTTACACTTTTTTGTACAAGGTATTTTAAATCTGGTTTTTATCATGTGCTTACAGCATATCTCAATTTGCAATAGCCACATTCCCAGTGTTCAGTAGTCACATATTGCTAATGGTCCCTACATTAAGATGCGCAGGTCCATAACCTCAAAGTGCATTAACACATTTCTATGTATATGTAAAAACATGGGGGGTGTATGAAGGGAAGTGAAGATAAAACGTAAAAACATAAATGAAAGTACCTAACATCATAAATTTCTAATGGAATGTTAAATCTTGCTTAATCATACCAAGGGACATACTGTTGTTTAAAAAATTATAGAAGAGTTTGATGACCACCATTCTGTTTCTCCCAGAGGACATTTATGACTACAACCCTACTGATTTATTATTATTTTCATGTAGCAAAATTTCAAATGATTGAGTCTTAAGCAGATGAGAGTATGGGCAGGTAAATTCAAAATGGGAAATTCCATGTGAATATGATATTTTTAGACTGTTTGGTATATGAAATAACCAGGGAACTCCCAAAAGAGGATAGGATTAAAAAATTTCATCTCTGCTTTTTATATTAGTTTTGTCCTGAACTGAGTAGTTCATCTATTCAAGGTTCAGTGTCTTAGTATTCCCTGGAATCTCTCAGGTCATACCTTGTGCCACAAACAGATTAAGTTATATGCAACAAAGTGTAAAACAGGCTGGGCGCAGTGGCTTATGCCTGTAATCCCAACACTTTGGGAGGCCGAGGCAGGTAGATCACCTGAGGTCAGGAGTTCAAGACCAGCCTGGCCAACATAACGAAACCCTGTCTCTACTAAAAATATAAAAACTAGCTGGGCATGGTGGCTCATGCCTGTAATCCTAGCTACGTGGGAGGCTGAGGCACGAGAATTGCTCGAACCCGGGAGGCGGAGGTTTGCAGTGAGCCAAGATCGCACCACTATACTCCAGTTTGGGTGACACAGCAAGGCTGCGTCTCAAGAAAAAAAAAAAAAAGAGTAAATCAATGCATGACCTTGCCATTGTCCTTCTCTCATTCCTATTGGCCACTCTGTCTTTCAGTTCATAATTTTATAAATGAAGATTATTTTGTTTTCCTGCTTCGTCTGATATGAGTAGGATCCAGTTATCCAGGAAGGCCACTGAACATGTTCGTAGTTGATAACAATGCCCCAGGAGTGACTTACAAATTTTGAGTCATAAACACTGGTAGCTCAATGCCCTAAATATTGGGATAAAAAAACCAGCTATTGAATTATGGACTGCTTTTGTTTTTGTTTTTGTTTTTTTGATCAAAGTCTGACTTTAGTTGTATAATTAATTGCCATGTAGTGGTCATCGGGAAATATAAACTGCTTGATGATAAGTATCTCGAAATTAGAACAGCCTTTTAATTGTTATAGTTGACTACAGGGGAATAATATATGGGGTCAGCAAAGATCGTGTAGTTAGATTTATTTATGAAATCAATAGATTGTCATACCTGGGTAAACATTTGTAATTTTGCCATTGAATAATATATTTCTTCTTTCTCTCATTTTAAACTGTAAAAAGTTAAAAATAAAGTGACCTAATGTCAAATTTTTCAGGACATATTTATAATTGATATGCGTTTGCATTACTATTTACGGCTGTGGGTGAATTGTACATTGGATGTTATTGGAACAATGTTGGTCATTGTGGGAGCTTTGCCCCTCTTCATTCTGGGGATTATTCCCTTAGTGTTCTTCTATTTCTCTGTACAAGTAAGTGCATACATTTTTATTTGTATTAATAACTTATAAGTTCACAATCAAATATAGTTTCAGACCCACTCAAACCTCCTCTTTGTCCAGGTTCTCTAAGAAGCAGAGTCGAAGAAAGGAACAGATGTGTTAGAGATTTACTGGGGGAAATGCCTGTAAAAGATAAAGGAGAGGGAGCAGAAGAAGGCTGGGCTGAGCAAGCTCTCAGACAGCGACTCAGGCTGAATGCCTGTGAGGGAGAAAAAGAAAGAAGATGGATTGGGTAACAAGGGTCTTGGACTACAGGACTGTTCTACAACAGGTTCGACAGGAAGTTCTCAATCACGGTTGCCTGTTGGAGGGTGTTATGTGCACTTTCTGCCAGTACTCAGTCATTGGCTGGCCTCTACGCTAATACAGCAGTGGATCCATCAGTGCAGTTGCAGGGGCTGTCAGTCAGCTATGCTCCTGCAGCAGGAGAGCTGGGGCCTGCATTTTTATGCTCACCACAAAACCTGTATGTTGTAATTTTAGCAGAAAATTAATTTCCCTGCACATCCAAGAGAGACAGATACTGCCTTTTTGTCTTGTTTTTTTTTTTTTTTTTTTTTTTTCAGACATCACCTGTCTCTTACAGACAAACAATTGCTGGAAAGCTAAATATGTCTGTCATGATTCTTACATGCTCTCTTCATATTAAAATGTGATCATCCAATTTAAATTGCAAAATTATGTCACTGTAAGGCTGCAATGGTAAACAAAATTTCTTAGCATTTTTTTTCTTCAGCAATCAAACAAAGCAATTTTATTAAACAATGAAAAGAATCAATTAAAATGGATATCTTTATTATCTTTATTATTTTACAAGAAACCATGACAGCTTTTGGTTTAAAAAACATTTATAGCTTCATACAGAAATGACTCACATAAATTTCTCCACCTCGCTCCTACACTGTGATATAAAAGTTCTTTTCATATTCACAGATTTATACACCTTATTTCTGTTCCCATAATTTTTTTGACACTTATCTCAAGGTACTAGTCAAACACGCAAGAACTATAAATAGATGAATTTTTCAAATGTGTGATATCAAGAGATTATTATAAAAGATTTTAAACATCTTCTTTCTACATTGCCTTTTTTTTTTTTTTTTTTTTTTGAGAGGGAGTCTCGCACTGTCGCCCAGGCTGGAGTGCAGTGGCCGGATCTCAGCTCACTGCAAGCTCCACCTCCCAGGTTTACGCCATTCTCCTGCCTCAGCCTCCCTATAGCTGGGACTACAGGCGCCCGCCACCTCGCCCGGCTATTTTTTTTGTATTTTTTAGTAGAGACGGGGTTTCACTGTGTTAGCCAGGATGGTCTCGATCTCCTGACCTCGTGATCCGCCCGTCTCGGCCTCCCAAAGTGCTGGGATTACAGGCTTGAGCCACCGCGCCCGGCCTCTACATTGCCTTTATCAAAGTACATGCAATTTTTTATTACAGACTTAATCCACAAATAAAGAGTGAAATTTAAAGATAGTTGCAGAAATAACTATTTCCCATTTCTTTTACTTATCCTGGCAATAAGGACTTCAATAAAAGAAGAAATTAGTTTAAGTAAACAGAAAAACAAAAGTAGATTGTAAGTGTAAATGGAGCTCAAACTGAATCCAAAATAACGAATGTATATTTTTCCACTCCATATTAGTTAATTATCCTCAAATATGTAATCTACTATGAAAATGTAATCCTTACATTTGTTGGAGATTTTAAATGAAGTATAAAATACAGAGAAAATTACCTATTATTTCTAAATTTTCAGTGAAATTTCTATATTAAAATATGTATTCCAAAGCATGATTTCTATATCCTGATAGTCAGCTTTAACTTATCAGTTATCATATACAAGGTAAAATCAATGCTGAAGCATATATTTTAAATGTAGAAATATCTGAGACTCTTTTCAAAAAGATTCTTAGAGTTTAATGCTTTTCAAAAACCCAAGTTTTAAAATTCATGTTAGAGTTTAGTCTGCTCAAGCCAGACTACAAATAATTTTCTCATTTCCATACCTATACTCCATTATTCTTCCTACTGTACATCTTTTCCCTGTTCTTTCTGTCTGTCCCAATCTTACTTGACATTGATGGCCTACGTCATTTTCCATTTTCTATGTGGCGCATTCTCTATCACAATAGGGCAAAAAGAACTGACTCCGTATCTACTATTCTAATATCTACTATTACGGGTTTATTACACTGGTGGCATATACTGATGGTATAATAAATCCAGAATATATGAAAATGTAAGTGCTCTGAGTTCAGAGACTATGTTTTATATATATTGTAAAAATCTAGGAAAAAAAGCACTCATGTGGCAAATGAAATTTTATGTGTTGGTACTCATAAACTCTAACAGTTTGTTGGTAACTCTGACAGAGTTACCAGGAGTAAAAAGGAGTCTAGGAATCATGTCTCTTTAGGGGGAGTAATATAGGATGAGGTCTGAATTTGGATTCAGGAACTTGGAGTTCTAGTCATCTTCCTTACTCATCTGCCTGGGACATCATTTCCCTTTCTAGGCTCTATTTCTTTCCCCTGTGCAATAAAGGTTTGATTTAGATGTATGCTATGTGAAGTGTGGTTCCTGGACCCATGGGCCATAGCCCAGACCTATTGGATCAGAATCTCCCAAGGTAGGGTCCAGAAACCTTTCTTTCAACAAACACTTCAAGCAGGTGATTCTTACTAAAGTATAAGGAGCATTGATCTAGATAAAATTTCTTAAACCAGATTTCCCAGAGAGTTGCATGAAAGAACTCCATGGATTCTATAATTCACTGAAAATTTATCAGAAGCTCCAAGTGTGTATGCATATTTACATTTGTCTAGGGAAAGCATTTTACCCTTATTTATCTACTCACATGGTCTGTGACCCCAATAACATATTCCCTAATCTAGGCAATCTCTTAAATCCCTTTACAGCCTCAGAATGCCGTAGTCCTCTGTATTCTTCAGAGCACTTAGCACAGAGTAGAGTTCAGTTGTAGACCACCAGGCTGTATGTAACCTGAGATATGTTTTTGTTTAGCTTGCTCAGCATTTTTACCAAATGTAGACATTTTAAAACTAGGGATTTTACATAAAATTCCAGATTTAAAATTTTCCTGAAAATTGTGCAAGACCTCATAACTCTTGATTTTCATTTCCAGTTGGTAGCAATTTTCCGGGGCTGATTAATGATCCAATTAATTCAGGGCATGCTCCATCCAGCTTCCCACAGTCCTTCCTATCCTAATTGTCCTCAACTTCAAGCCAAGGGGAAGTAGACAACTTATAATTTGCTTTTTGTAAAAACAAAGTCTGCCTATACATATATATAACTTTTTGTAAAAACAAGGTCTCCCTATATATATATAACTTTTTGTAAAAACAAGGTCTCCCTATACACACACACACACACACACACACATATATATAAAACTTTTTGTAAAAACAAGGTCTCCCTACATTGCCCAGGCTGGTCTCAGACTCCCGAGCTCTAGCAACCCTCCTGTCTTGGCCTCCCAAAGTGTTAGCATTATAAGCGTGGGCACCACACTCAGCCTCTCTCACAGTTCTGAAGTCTAAAATCAGTATATAGGCAGAGTTGATTCCTTCTGGAGGCTTTGAGGGAACATCTCTTTCATGCTCCTCTCCTAGCTTCTGCTGGCTGTCAACAGTCCTGATATTTTCGTTGGCTTCTAAATACATCACTTCAATCTCTGCCACTGGCAGACATGGTGTTTTCCATGTGTCTATGTCTTCCTTTTTGTCTCTTATGAGGATACTCAACATTGGATTTAGGGTGCACCCTACATCCAGGGTGATGTCATCTTGAGATCCTTAACTATTACATGTGCAAAGATGCTATTTCTGAATAAGGTCACATTCACAGATACTGGGGGTTAGGACTTGTATCTGACTTTTGGGGGGGTCACTCTTTAAATCACGACACAAAGGTCTTGTAGTTTTTAAACTATTAAAGCAATTTCTGCTACATCTTTCCGACTGCTTCTTTCTGTCTTCTGATTAGAGATACTATGTGGCAAGCTCTCGGCAAATCCGGAGGCTGACAGGAGCGTCCCGTTCTCCTGTCATTTCCCACTTCAGTGAGACTTTATCAGGAGTGTCCACCATCAGAGCATTTGGACATCAACAGAGGTTTATCCAGCAATACAAAGAGGTGGTGAATGAAAACTTGGTCTGTTTCTACAATAATGTAATTTCTAACCGGTAAGTCCCATCGATACTTAGCCTAAGATCAATCTCTTCTTAGACATCTTGCTCACTGACTTCTAAACAGAGGGTTTTGTATGGCATTTCATTCAAGTTTTAGAAGTATGTATTAATAAGACAAATATTTTCCAGTATTTAACGTACATTTAAATTGAATTGTATCTATTTATATTCACATGAATGGTACATACAATTTAATATGAAAAAGGTGCTATTAGAATTACTCATGACATGATTCTGCATGGTGTTTTATAGTTTTAGAATATATTTTATTTGTATATCCTGTTACAAAACAGTGTATACAAATTTTATTAAAAATTTTTGAATTTGAAGTTATAATCTCACATAAAGGAGAAAAATGAAATATTAAATAGTGGTTGAGCACATTTCAATTTTTAGAGACTAATTTTATCATATTAAAAAGTATATACAACTGGAAGGGTTGTATATACTTCCAATAGGATTTTTAAAATGCAATATATCATTTTAACTGGTGTTATTTTGCTTTTAAATTCTGATCAAGTTTTAAAGCAAAGTTCTGCAAAAGTAAAATGCATTTTCATGCAGATGAATTCTTTAAGTTATCACGGATGATCCTATGTTTGATTGAATTCCAAGTAAGTGGGGGAGAAAAAAGAAAGCAGCTCTTGCTGTTTACGTCTCGATTTCCCAGAGGAGACAGTACTAAATGCACCAAAACTTTTCCATCTCAGTTACTCAGGAATATATTCCATTGATCACAGGTGGCTGTCTGTTAGACTTGAATTTCTTGGCAACTTAATGGTGCTTTTTGCTGCACTGCTTGCTGTGTTGGCTGGCAATTCTATAGATTCAGCAACAGTTGGTTTGTCTATATCCTATGCCCTAAATGTAAGTAATAATGACTTTTGTGGTAGATGGTATGTTTATAATCCAATTAATTACACACTCTTCTTCTTTGCTTGTCTGAATTATATATTATATTAACTAAGTAATGAGAGACAAATCTGGATTGCTCTGGAGGCTCATTTCCTTCTCTATCTTGCTAGTCGCAGGAAGCTAGCTCAGCAATTCTAAGTTAACGTATAGGAAGAACAGGCTGATACTCAAGGCTGAGTGCTAAAGGACCAGGAAATCCTGATGTTCCATAGTTACTCAGAAGTTTCCTGCTCTCCTGTCCTGGTAGATTTATAGAGTATTAAAAGGGTAGGGTCCCTCTCCAACACAGCTGGTGTATCTCATGTGCTCAGTCTAAGCAAGAAGATAATGCAAGCTCTAGGGAGAATATATGAGCTGTTTCTCTTTGGCTTGTAAGTTTTTCCCTAATAAACCCTATTTGATATTACACTGTAATGCACTAGTGGTAGGATGCATGCTCCCTTTGTAAAATAACAAATGCCCTAAACTGCTTCCACATTATGGAGAAGATAAGTCTAGGTGATTGTGTTATATACTCTTGGTCCCATATCCAAAAACCTTGAGCCAGTTGCATTTCAGAATTCAGAATTTAGGCTGCTAGAAAGGAAATATGTACATAGCCATATCCAGGGCCTGGTTCAGAAGCCCATAATCAAACACTACTGCATATGCCCACTAACTGGATTAAGAAAACGCTTTGAAGAGCCCCACATCAGTTCAGGCCAGGTGAGGTATCAAATGGGCTGGCACCAAACTCAAGAAAAAAACTGGATTGGACAAGTTTTTTGACTTTTAGAATTCTGTTCAAAGTTATACCCTTAGAGAACCTATATTTGGGAATAGAGTGGGAAGAAAATATAGATTTTTTTTTTCTTTTTAAGGGGAGCAGGAATAGTTAGAAATCTAGGAGAATCTGCCTTCTGATGGAAGGTAGTGAAGAATGCCAAAGTGTTTGCACACTGTTTTTTTTTGTCATTTAGGATGCACATTTTTTTGAGGCATATACCATCAATCTTACATCATTCCTTATACCCACTATGCACTTCTTGCATATATGCTGAATTATGGTCTATCTTATCCCAAGTAATTCCATTATTTATGATATTAATGAGTTTAATATCCTTAAACACAAATATGCATATGAAGAAATATGCTTATTTCTAGAGCTGCTAAATAATCAAAAGAAATAAAGTATATGAGATAATATGTGACAAGTTCTTGGCAGATTCAAGAAATGAAAAGTAAAACTTTAGAAAAAATAAAGTATTATTTATGTTACAAAAAAAACCCTAAAGAACATGCATTAAGCTCTTGTTTGCTCCACCATACCCCCTAGATAACTCATTCTCTGAATTTTTGGGTAAAGAAAGCATGCGAAATTGAAACCAATGCAGTTGCTGTTGAAAGAGTTTGTGAATATGAAAATATGGATAAAGAGGTAAGCACATCTCCTGTAATCCCAGTACTTTGGGAATCGTGGGAGGATCACTTAAGTTCGAGAGTTCAAGACTAGCCTTGCCAACATAGTGAGATTCTCTTTCTCAAAAAAAAAAAAAAAAAAAAGTAAGCTGGGTATGGTGGCTTATGCCTTTAGTTCAAGCTACCTGGGAGGGTAAGGTGGGAGAATCCCTTCTGCTTGGTAGTTCAAGGTTGCAGTGAGCTGTGATCATGGCACTGCATTCTAGCCTGAGTGATAGAGCAAGATCCTGTCTAATTAAAAAAAAAAAAAAAGTATGAGAAAAAAAAGAGGTAAGCACTCCTAAATAATCAATAAATGGATTGGCTGCAGGAGTAAGACATTGTAATGTACTATAAATTGACATTAAAAACAAATGTTAAGCAAACCTGCATTTCCAAATTCATGTGATATTCAGTGTCTCAATGAAATTAAAACCAAAATTGTTATAAAGTGGCCTATTATTCTATATATCACTAAAATGGAAACGAAAATACTTCTAATTAAATTAGGATACACCCTAAATTGTAAGATATATCCCTACTTCAATGAGTTATAAAAATACAAGATCATATCCTGTTTCTAAAAGGCACAGTGATTTGTCCTCTACTGACGTGTAGTGTAAAATATACAACTTGCAATTATAACTTTGTGGAGATTTTACAGTGAGAAAAGTGTCTTAATATACTCAACTCATAATTATTTAGATTCTGCACAATTTCTAAATGAATTACATTTTATTGCTTATACCTTCTGTTCTGTTTACCCATCATTAGTATCTCCGTGAATGGGAAGGGAGAGGAGAATAAATGAGTCTATTTTGTTCCCTCTAATTAACTGTAATTTGGGAGGGTGAAGAGTTATTTCAACTAGTGACAGAGTATAATATTTAGGTTTCTAAAATATTTTACTCATCTGGATTGCTTCTGCTTCCAACTTCTACTAATTAACAGGGCAGATGACAAAGATGACTTGGATTTCTGTTCCTTCCTCAATCCACCTAGGAAGCTATCTTTCTTTTTTATCTTGTAACTCTTCCCCTTTCGCTCATGAATCTGAGGAACAGGTACCTCCTCCAAAGAAAAATCTAACATTTCCCATTGCATTTTTGGTAATATCTTTTCCTGTTTTCTCTCAGATCTTACTCCATTAACCACCTCTTCTAATTCCCACTCCCCTGCAGTTCCTCTCAGCCTGTAACTATGCCAAAATATTTTCTGCATTCTCCAACTCCTACCTGAACTTTGAATTTTTCTCTGGATTTTTCCCAAGGTCTTGTCTTTCCTTCTCAAAGAAATTTCATGAAAAATTAGTCTACCTTCACAATCTTCAGTTACCAGTATTCAACTTGTTTAGTCTGTCATCTCATGGCTAATATCAAATATTATTTTTCTGTATTTTCTAAATTTTTGCTCATGATATATATTTCTTTCACATTAGAAAAAGATGATAAAAATATGTGTGTACACACATTTAAACAAACAAACAAAAACCTTTATGTAATTCGATGCAAGTTGTGACAAATACTGCTATAAAAACTCTTGACATGGAAGGATGAATGTGTTCAAATAACCTTATTCAACCCTCTACACCTGTTTCTCTGCTTTCCGTTACAGAAAAGTTCTTTTGCAAAGTTGTCTGTACTTGCTTTTCTATCTCCTTTTCTCTGATTCATTTTTGGACCCTCTCCAAACACGCTTTTGATCCCACTATTCCACTGAATCTTCCCTCATGAAGATCACAACTGGTTCTTTGTCAGTCCTCACCTACCTGACCTATCATTTGATGTTAGCCATCACTCCCTCTCCCACGAAGCACTTTACCTCACTGTCCAGGCATCACGCAGTCTTGTGTGTTCTTTTACCTTGTGCTTCCTCCAGTATTCCACACAGGCCCCTGTCTTAGGTCTTGGGCACAACTAATTAGTTCCAAGTAGTTATTAAACCCTTTGCCTAGAATGTTCTTCCATTGGTATCCACCTGGCGTTTTCTCTGACCATAGTCAGCAAAGCCTTTCCTAACTACCCTGCTTTAAATGACACCTCCTCCTCTTCCCAACCCTGGCTGTTTCTTGTCTTACAAAGCTTTATTATCATCCAACATGCTGTATATGTTATACGGTTCTTTTTGTCTCTCCCCACTATACCTCATAAGGGAAATAATTTTTATCTGTTTTTCTCACTGTGGAACCTCCAGCAACTAAAATAGTGACTGACACAGCAAACCTTCGAGGAACGAATGAATGACAAGCTGTCCTTATCTCAGCTAAAATTTCAAGTTATCTTCAGACCCTTAAAAGGATTTTAGAAAATCTTTTTCTTAATAACTTGATAGGAGATGAGAAGTCTTCTTACCTCAAAATATTTATTTCTAATATTTTCTTATAACTAGATAAGTTTCATGTTGGTAACGTTTAAAACTATTTTCAGAAAATCATAATATCCACAAATATCTTTCATCATTTATATTCATTTTTGTTACATGCATAAGAATTATTTTGGGGGGAGGGATTTTTTAATTATAATTGTCGTTTAAAGTATTTATTTTTTGTTTGTATTTGTTTTAAGGCACCTTGGATAATGTCTAGAAGACCCCCATTACAATGGCCCAATAAAGGTGTAGTGAAATTTATTAATTATCAGGCTCGATACCGAGATGATCTTGGTTTAGCATTGCAAGATATCACTTTCCAGACTCATGGGGAAGAGAAGGTATCATATATATTTCATATGTTTTAGTTTCCCTTTTATCTGAATGCATTCATTGTTGAGTATAATATGATATTGAATATAAGGTGGTCTTTTGTTACACAAAAGTAATAAAGACATGTGGTTGGTGTGTACTGAATATATTTGCCCTCTATAAAAACTACATTTCTTAATTAAATTGCTCATATACTACTGTGAAATATAATTTTGGTGTACTTAGTTTTTACTTCCTCTATAAAATGAATTGCAACAATAAGTAAATCCTTACCCCAAACACAATAAATCCATATATTTAACTATTTGTATGCTCAAAGACATCATGTTTTCCAAAACCATTAGAGAGATGGGAAAATGTTTGAAACACACTTTAGTTAACACAAGCAACTCACAAAACTATCGATAGTATATGATATTAGTTTTATTTTTTAAAAAAGCAACCAGACACATTAGCAAAAATATTTTTGAAGCAGAAATATTTTTGGAGCAGGAATATTTTTGGAACAGAAGCAATCATTCTGAAATTTTCATTACCCCAATGACTTCAACAGATTTCTGTTTTTTCTGATTTATTTTGTTAGACTTGAGATTTTATATTAGGGCAAACGAACCACTTTAATATTCTATCTGCCTAACGTTCCTATTAATACCAAGATGCAAATCAGCAACCAGAAGATGTTGCTCTTTAGTTCTCATGGTCATAGGGAAATGTTTAATCACTGGGATGTTTATGACACGATGATTATTTTGGCCAGGAGTCAAAAACCTTAAACACTATTTTTGGCTGCCTATAATAGTTTTAATGCAGAGTTGTTTTGATACACCAGGGAAATTTACAGACATTCCTTTGAATTTTCTAGTCTATCTGGCAAAAGATTCCAGTGCCCTATTTGTTTCTTTGCTTGTTTGTTTCAATGAAGGGAAGATAGAGAAAATCTGTTTTCTGAAAATCTCAATAAAACCACTCATTATCATTGCTTCTTTTGCCCTAAACTTTAATGGGTAGTTTAGGGGTGGTTCAGGAATGGCCTGGTTTTCCTGGGTCTGCTGGGGATCTTTGGTGAGGAAGTAACTAATTTATTCAAAACTAAAGGAAAAACACAGAGTGTTTAGTCAGAGCCTTTCCAGCAAGTAAAGAGTATTTGGATAAAAACTGGTCCTTACAGGTCACCTGACATCTTCCATGCCCATCAAGGTTAGTCTTGGATCCCACTGACCTGATACCTGAATACATTTGTTGCCAGTGCAAAGGGCCTTGTTTCCTTACAAAAAGTAGAGTTTATGATTATTTCATTACAGATTGGAATTGTGGGAAGGACTGGAGCAGGCAAATCCACACTATCAAATTGCTTATTTAGAATTGTGGAGAGAGCAGGAGGCAAAATTATTATTGACGGAATTGATATATCAACTATTGGACTTCATGACCTTCGTGGCAAACTTAACATTATTCCACAGGTAAAGCCTGTGTTGCCAGTAATCTTTCTTAACCCACTCCAAGAAAATCTGTTTTCTTTCTTTTTAAAAATCTGTTCCTTCCAAGTCTATAAATTCATTGTCTGAAGCCATATCATTTTAAATGGAATATATGAAAAACTGCTATGTAATTGAATCCTCTTTGAATACCCTTATCATAAAGCATTCCTCCTAAGAGCGTTTATCTATTTGAAAAACCAGTACATCTTTTTGATACAATTCCTTCATAATAGTAAGTACAAATAAAATTCAAATAAATAGATCAGACTGAAACACACTGATTTTTTAAAAAAAAAAATTACTGAAGTTTTTGCTTAGTTGTTAGTTTGAATGTAGAATTTTGACTTTTTCACTTGAAGTTTAGAAACATTAAAAAAATAACAGTAATTCAGTTAGATCTCTTTTCTCAAGTTCTTTGATTTTTCCATCTGTGGAATCAAAGGAACTTGATCATTAAGAGGCATGCAAACTAGCTTAAAAGTATGCCTCTTAAGTCAAGGATGAAATACTCAGCTGAAACTGGGTGCAGTGGCTCATGCCTGTAATCCCAGAACTTTGGGAAGCCAAGGTGGGTGGATCACCTGAGGTCAGGAGTTTGAGACCAGCCTGGCCAACATGGTGAAACCCCATCTCAACTAAAAGTACATAAATTATCCGGCCATGGTGGTGCACACCTGTAATCCCAGGCACTCAGGAGGCTGAGACAGGAGAATTGCTTGAACCTGGGAGGCAGAGGTTTCAGTGAGCCAAGATTGTGCCACTGCACTTCAGCCTGGGCAACAGAGCCAGAGTCCGTCTCAAAAAAAAAAAAAAAAAAAAAAGAAAATCATTGTACTGTCTTCTAAAAATATATTAAAATGTCATATTGTTTAGACATATACTTGTATTCATGCATTTACCTCAAAACAAATTTGAGTAAAATCTGGAATTCTGGAAGGGAAAAAAATTAGTGGAAAAAAAGAGCCATCAGTCGTTCTTCTCTTATAGATAGAGTAAAATATAGTTTCACTAGGCATCTTGGTATAGAATAAAGAAAACGAACTTAATCTTTGAATTCTCTTCAACCACCAACTTACCTTCGTGTGGTGTGGACAAGAACTCTTTGGAACTTCCAGCTCACTCTCTGTAAAATAAGAATACTAACTTCTATCTTTCTGAGTTGGTATACTGATTGATAATATTATATACATACTACATTTCATATTTATTGTATGTTATATCCTTGACTACATGGCAGTAATTATCATCATTATTTTGGTGCTTGTTATTATTTTCAATAATAGGAATAGGAGAAAGAAAATCAGGAGACTTATGATGACTTAATATGAATTATAGTTTATTTTGACTCTCTTCTGTTTTTGTTTTAAATATAAAATGAATTTGTTGACTATAGTAGGTCTGATCATTTTGCTTTCTCCTGCTTTGTTTTCTGAGTCTGATTTTTAGCAATGTATTTATGCCTCATGACAGTAAGATTATGCGGGACTATTTTCTGCTCTAGCACCCTGTTTTATTTTCTGGAACCCTTCAAATGAACCTGGATCCCCTAAACAAATATTCTGATAGCAAGCTGTGGGAAGTGCTGGAATTGTGTCACTTAAAAGAGTTTGTGCAGTCCCTTCCTGAGAAGCTACTGCATGAGATTTCAGAGGGTGGCGAGAACCTCAGGTAAGCTGCTAAGAGCAGAGCTTGTCCAAGTTATTCATTCCAAGCTCTTTAGAAACTTGAACTGGCATCAAAGAGAAATATAGCTGCTGAGCCACCAGGGCCTGTTTAAAGTGCACCATGGCCGATTCCCTCTAGGGAAGAGAAGGAAAAAGTACATTGGTAGCTGCAGCCTGGGAAACCACTGGCTAAGAGAAAGGAAAGAAAAAATAAAGAACAATGCCCTATGAAAAGTCACTATTTAATTCAATCTTCTTTTGTCAAGACTGCTACTCTGAGAGCCTCGTTCCTAAAAAATGTTGTAAGGGGCTACTTTGCCTTCACCGTTGTTTGTTGCCTTAAGACAGCCCCCCTCATGTGACCAGAGACCCAAGGAAAGTGAGCTAGATCCCTGTAATGGCCTGCGTGGCAGGACTCCCACCACCCCTTCTTTGATCACTTTCTCCCTACCCCTCTGTGTTTCTGTGACATTGGTCTCCATGCTGTGTCATGAGTTTGCCAGGCCAATTCACGCCTACCACAGGGATTTTACATCTGCTGTTTCCTTTATCTGGAACAAGTTTTTACTGGAAATCTGCATGCCTCACTCTCCATGTCCTTCAGTTCCTGTCTTAAAACTTCTCCTGAGGATTTATTTGGCAAGCCCATCTAAAATGCCCACCCCACACCCACACTTTATACCCCACTTCTGTGTGTTTGAATTCTTCTTAACACTTATTATATAGATACTATCCATGAAATTACTACATATAATGTTGCACCGTACTCGTATACCCCTCCTACTATGCTTTTTACTCAATTATCTTGCTTATTGCTTTCTGTGTCCCCATGAGAACATATCTGCTACACAGAGATTTTTGTCTGTTTTGCTCATTGGTCTAAAGTCTGGCACTCCCTCAATAAATATTTCTTGAATAAAAGAACAAATGAAATTGTGGGTGAAAGAAAGAAAGAATAGTAATACCATCAGAATTTTAAAACATGAAGTGTGTTACCATAAAGTCCATTGTTGAAATTATTATTATTATTATTTTAACAGCATGGGACAACGGCAGCTGGTCTGTCTTGCTCGTGCTTTGCTTCGAAAAACAAAAATTCTCATCTTGGATGAAGCAACAGCCTCCATCGACTTTGAGACGGACAAGTTGGTGCAGACCACAATCAGGAAGGAGTTTTCTGATTGCACCATCCTGACCATTGCTCACAGGCTGCAGTCTATCATTGATTCAGACAGGTGTGCTTGCTTGCTTTTCAGAAATAAAATCATTTCTGCCAAGATAAATATTGGGTATATGAAACACACTGATTACTTGCCAGTCATAAATAATTATATCTGTGCTGGGAGATACACAGTTTTCCCTAATGATATAAGAGGTATTTTCCAAAATAATTGAAGAAAAAGTTAAAGCTAAAAGAATATTAGAAAACTTGCTATAGACAATGACATAGAAGGTGTTTTCCAAAATAATTGGAAGAAAAAGTCAAAGCTGAAAGAATATTAGAGAACTTGATATAGTTCCTGAATTAACTAGCACCTATATGTTGAACTGAAATAACTCATACACTGGTTTAAACTTTATAGGCCGGGCGCGGTGGCTCAAGCCTGTAATCCCAGCACTTTGGGAGGCCGAGACGGGCGGATCACGAGGTCAGGAGATCGAGACCATCCTGGCTAACATGGTGAAACCCTGTCTCTACTAAAAATACAAAAAAACTAGCCGGGTGAGGTGGTGGGCGCCTGTAGTCCCAGCTACTCGGGAGGCTGAGGCAGGAGAATGGCATAAACCTGGGAGACAGAGCTTGCAGTGAGCTGAGATCCGGCCATTGTACTCCAGCCTGGGTGACAGAGCAAGACTCCGTCTCAAAAAAAAAAAAAAAAAACAAAAAACAAAAAAACAACTTTATATTAGCAGGACCAATAAAATGAAATGTGAGGTGGAAGACTGTAGGTTACCTGATGCTATTCTTTTCACATTTCAGGGTGCTTGTTCTAGATTCAGGAAGCATTGTGGAATTTGAAGCGCCTCAGAATTTGATACGTCAGAAAGGACTTTTCTATGAAATGACAACGGATGCTGGAATAACACAAGAATCAGGCACAAAAAATAAATTACTTTAGCTGTACGTTAATTTGCACAATAAAAAATCACTACAGTGCATTAGTATTTAAAAAGCAAAGATAGAAGAAAAATGCACAAGGGCAGGCCCCTGCTATGAGTTGGCACACACTCTCATAGGCACCAGTTTTTTTTTTGTTTGTTTGTTTGTTTGTTCAAGACAGAGTTTTGCTCTTGTTGCCCAGGCTGGAGTGCAATGGCACGATCTCAACTCACTGCATCTTCCGCCTCCTGGGTTCACGTGATTCTCCTGCCTCAGCCTCCTGAGTAGCTAGGATTACAGGCACCTGCCTGACCTCAGGTGATCTGCCCATCTCAGCCTCCCAAACTGCTGTGATCACAGGTGTGAGCCACGGCCCCCTGCCAGCACCACAGTTTCTAACCATCCTGGGCTGTACCTAGACTTCCCTCTTCCATTCGTGCTTACCTTATTCACATTGGCCAAAATGCTAAGTGCCACTTGTCCTTTAAGTCCCTGACTTCACTTGGGAGTTCCCTTCTCAGCGTGTCCCCTGATCTTCCCCTCTGCCCTCCACTGTGATCTAGACACCCCTTTTCTGTGCTCTCATTAGCCCCATGTGCATACCTTTATCATGGCAGGGCTCATACTCTATTTTAATTTTTAAGTCTGCTTTCCCCTTGAAGGCAAGTGACCAGTTTTAATCATCTTTGTATGTTATGTTCCTACCATCGTGCCTTTCACAAAACTGATGCCCGACAAATGTTTGTAGAATGAATAGCTAGACATTTTAGAGTACTGTAAGTACTTATTTATATATAAACAGATGTGGGCTGGGCACTGTGGCAAACACCCATAATCCCAGCATTTAGGGAGGCCGAGATGAAAGGATAGTTTGAAGCCAGGAACTTGAGACCAACCTGGGCAACAAAGTGAGATCCTGTCTCTACAAAAAATGAGTAAATATAATGAAAAAAATGAGACAGGCATGATAGTGCACGCCTGTAATCCCAGCTACTCAGGATGCTGAGGTGGGAGGATCGCTTGAGCCCAGGAGTTCAAGTTTGCAGTGAGGTATGATACACCATGGTACTCCAGCTTGGGTGACAGACACCATATCTTAAAAAAAAATAAGTTTTAAAAGTATATTTTGAGCTATTGTGCAATTTATGAAATGATGAAGAAATCACAGAAAAAAAGTTATTCAACTGCTTTTTGGAAACAGTAATTATATATTAACAGATTTTTTATAATTGTTTAGAATGTTTTATATTTTTATCATTTACCTTTGAGTAAAATAAAAAGCCTAGTATTTTCTTTGGAACATTATTTTTTGGTTAATATACCAACCTCAGTGGGATATTTTATTACATTTATGAGAGGATTGTTGATTTGTAGTCCTAATCAGATTTAAAGGGCTTTTTCTTTAGTAGTTTTGTTTAAAAGAAGCAACGTTATGTCTCTGAATTGTCCTTCAAATTTTAAGTCTTTAAACTTCAATAGGATTTTCTTTCAAGAAGATTTTAATAAAATAGTTTAACATGTTCTTTAAAGCCCATCAACCATTTCTTTTGTCCTCCTTTCTTCCTCCCTGTGCAGCCCTGTACAACCTTGCTTCATTTCCTAAGGGTGTTTATGAAAAGTTGCCTTAAACTAGAAAACTTGTATTATCTAAAATCTCCTCCCTTAAGGATGTAAGCTACTTGAAGTGTTGTCCTATCTGTACAATCCCTGAAGTGCTTTGTAAACATTGAATAAATAGCTATTGAATTGTATTAAGAAAGGAATCAAAATACTTCATTTATGAGTTAAAAGATGTTTTAGCTCCCTACTCCTATAATTTTAGTAAATCAGAGAAGCTGCATAATTTTAAAATCTAATGGGAAATCAACAGTAGCCTGGATAAATTGTGATATATTCACATAATAGAATTCTATCTAGCTATGAGAATGAATGTACAACAGCTACTGCGCACATTAGGCAATCTGATGAATCTCACAAAGAATGTTGAGTGAAATAGCCACAAAAGAATATTACTATATGACTCCATGATTCTAATTATATAATTTTTTAAAAGAAAAACTAATTTGTACTATTAGAAGTTGGGATACTGGTTATCCTTGGTGGGGAGGGTTATAATAGGGTACACAAGGTAGACTTATGGGATAATGGTAGCATTTTGTTTCTTGAAGTGAATCTGAGTACTCATTCAGTTTGTGAATGTTCACCAATCTGTATATTTAGAATATGTGTAGTTTTCTGCATATGTATACAGATATATTATATCTTCATATGTAATACAGAGTAAAAGAAAAGCAAAAGTAAAAAACATAAAAAATGACTAAATCAAAGCTATTCAAATATAATTTTCTTGTTTTAAGAAATCGATATTTTATTCTTACTTCAATTATGTACATCCAGTTTGTTCAATTATTGATGTACACTAGAAGCAAAGCGCAAAGTACTCAAAGTGATTGGATTACAGCGAGGTAGCACATTTGTAATAAAAAAGGTTATCCCATGATTGTATGATTTGTTTAAAGACTGTAACTTCAAAATAGATTCATAAAGTAATGATACATTTCAATATACAAAATATTTACCATAGCTGACAGAGAAAAATCCTAAGTAGCATTAAGTTGCTTTCTTTGAGGATAATAAGAACGTTTATTATTGAAAGCCCACGATGTGCCAGGTAATGTGCAATATATTTGGAACATGTGTCACTTTCAATTCTCACTCAATAATATCAGAAAGGCATTATCTACTCCATTTAGATTCCAAGAGGAGCTGGGCCAATAAGACAAAGAATCCAGGTCTACGTGAGTACAAAGCTGAGGATGCTCTTTCTAGTTCTCCACCAAGATGTCTCATTCCTAGAAGAGTCACTGAAAACTAGTCTGTAGTTTGAAAAAATTTCCAAATCTTTAAAAAAACAGGATTTTAAACCAATATCTTTGTGGGCATACTAAATAAAATTAAAGTTTGCTGTAGGGGTAGGATCCATGCCTCTTTAAATATAGTATTAGGTTGGACCATATAAAATATTCATTTCTGTAGGTCAAAAAATGGCTGAATAATGGCAATTTCATTTACTTCTAAACATAGCCTTGCTATAGAAGTGTTTAGAAACATTTGATCCTCAATCGCTGATACTCTTTCTTCCAGTTGATCGAGTTGGTTACTGAAGCTTGTGCATTTGTCACCTATTTCTCGTGTCATGGTTTTCATCTCTGTCATTTCGTTTATGACCTTCTCTGCATTAATTACTCTAGCTATCAATTCTTCCACTCTTTTTTCAAGATTTTTAGTTTCTTTGCGCTGGGTATGTAATTCCTCCTTTAGCTCTGAGAAGTTTGATGGACTAAAGCCTTCTTCTCTCGTCTCGTCAAAGTCATTCTCCATCCAGCTTTGATCCGTTGCTGGTGATGGGCTGTGCTCCTTTGCAGGGGGGAGATGCGCTCTTATTTTTTGAATTTCCAGCTTTTCTGCCCTGCTTTTTCCCCATCTTTGTGGTTTTATCTGCCTCTAGTCTTTGATGATGGTGACGTACTGATGGTGTTTTGGTGTGGGTGTCCTTCCTGTTTGTTAGTTTTCCTTCTAACAGTCAGGACCCTCAGCTGTAGGTCTGTTGGAGATTGCTTGAGGTCCACTCCAGACCCTGTTTGCCTGGGTGTCAGCAGCAGAGGCTGCAGAAGATAGAATACTGCTGAACAGCGAGTGTACCTGTCTGATTCTTGCTTTGGAAGCTTCCTCTCAGGGGTGTACTCCACCCTGTGAGGTGTGGGGTGTCAGACTGCCCCTAGTGGAGGATGTCTCCCAGTTAGGCTACTCAGGGGTCAGGGACCCACTTGAGCAGGCAGTCTGTCCGTTCTCAGATCTCAACCTCTGTGTTGGGAGATCCACCGCTCTCTTCAAAGCTGTCAGACAGAGTCGCTTGTGTCTGCAGAGGTTTCTGCTGCTTTTTGTTGTTGTTGTTGTTGTTGAGCTGTGCCCTGTCCCCAGAGGTGGAGTCTACAGAGACTGGCAGGCCTCCTTGAGCTGCTGTGAGCTCCACCCAGTTCGATCTTCCCAGGGCTTTGTTTACCTACTTAAGCCTCAGCAATGGTGGGCGCCCCTCCCTCAGCCTCGCTGCTGCCTTGTGGTTAGATCACAGACTGCTGTGCTAGCAATGAGGAAGGCTCCGTGGGTGTGGGACCTTCCCGGCCAGGTGTGGGATATAATCTCCTGGTGTGCCCGTTTCCTTAAAGCGCAGTATTGGGGTGGGAGTTACCCGATTTTCCAGGTGTTGTGTGTCTCTGTTCCCCTGGCTAGGAAAAGGGATTCCCTTCCCCCTTGCGCTTCCCAGGTGAGGCGATGCCTCGCCCTGCTTCAGCTCTCGCTGGTTGGGCTGCAACAGCTGACCAGCACCGATTGTCCGGCACTCCCCAGTGAGATGAACCCAGTACCTCAGTTGATAATGCAGAAATCACCTGTCTTCTGTGTCGCTAGCGCTGGGAGCTGGAGACTGGAGCTATTCCTATTCGGCCATCTTGCTCCACCCCGGGCCTTTCTTTTAAAAGAACATTTAAAAGCTGAAATGCGAAAACATAGTAGTTAAGAGTTCAGGATCTCAAGACAGGATACCTATGTGAACTCAACCACTTAATAGTTGTATAAACTTGAGTAACTTTACATATTTCTCTGTGTTTATTTGGGAGTCATAATTCTATTTACCTCCTAAGTATGCTTTGGAAATTAAATCATGTAATACATGTAATCACTTAAGACAGTGTCTAGCACATAGAAAACATTGAATAACATATTGGCTATTATTTAAACACCAAAACTCATTGTTCCTTATAACCATAGTCTCACATTTACAAAATCACATCATAGGACACTTTTATTTATTTATTTTTTTTGAGCTAGAGTCTTGCTCTGTCAGCCAGACTGGAGTGCAGTGGCATGATCTCAGCTCACTGTAATCTCCATCTCCTGCGCTCAAACAATTCTCCTGCCTCAGCTTCCTGAGTAGCTGGGATTACAGGCATGTGCCACCATGCCTGGCTAATTTTTGTATTTTTAGTAGAGACGGGGTTTTACCCTGTTGGCCAGGCTGGTCTCAAACTCCTGACCTCAGGTAATCTGCCCACCTTGGCCTCCCAAAGTTCTGGGATTACAGGCATGAGCCACCACACCAGGACACACTCCTTTTTTTTTTTTTTTAGATGGAGTCTCTCTCTGTTGCCCAGGCTGGAGTGCAGTGATGCAATCTTGGCTCACTACAACCTCCGCCTCCTGGGTTCAAGTGATTCTCTTGCCTCAGCCATGTGACACCACACCCAGCTAATTTTTTATATTTTTAGTAGAGACGGAGATTCACCATGGTAACCAGGATGGTCTCGATCTCCTGACCTCGTGATCTGCTGGCCTCGGCCTCCCAAAGTGTTGGTATTACAGGCGTGAGCCACCGCACCCGTCCCAGGACACACTCTTAAGTAAATAAAAAGTGCAAAAAGTTTATAAAAGCCTATTTTATACACAGCAAACTTGGGATAACTGGAGATTCAAAGAAGATATAGGCCTCAGTGATGCATAATATTATCTCAGTGAGATCAAGCAAATATGAGGAGGCAGCAGTTAGGAACTTCTTCTAGCTCCTTCTAGTTCTCCTTTCCTACTTTCCTGGATGCAAGTAGATCATTTTTTAATACAAGAAGTAAGAACTTCTGGTTGTACTGTTATCGACATGTCTCTAAATCTCCTTATGAAAAGGAAGGCTATTTGGTAATTCACGTGTCTACTATGCTGCTGGGTTAATGGGCCGAGGTAATGGGTCTGAACCATAAGAAGAGTTCCTGGCTTCTTGATGATTGCTATCTAGGTAACCCAGGCTTCTCACTGGTTACTTTCAGAATGCCCAGTCTGAGCTTAGTTATCATTGTTGCCCAAAGATAGTAACTTTTTGCTTATCTCAATAATGCTGCAAAAAGAGAAAAGGAATAGGCATAGGAGGAAAATGTAAAATAGATCGTAAATAGAAAAATATTTTTGATGAATTTGCTTCAAACATTTAGAAAGAAAATAACACATATGCATTTTTTTGTGTGACAAGGACAGTAACATAGGATCAGTTTTGAATTCATATTTAAACAACTCAGATCTTCCTTAATGCGCTTGTGATGACTGGTCTATGGCCTTTTAAAACTCTGATATACACAGTAGAAATAATGTGGTGATCAAGACGAAGACTAAAATGAATGATTTGGAATGCAAGACAATGGAGTGCAAAAGGAACTAGGCGTAAATATTAGTACAGCTTTAGTCACCACTAATTCCCTGTGAACATCTGCTTCTGGCTTTCTGTCGTGAGCATTTGTGCAACAATTTCCAGATTTTACAGAACATCCTACTGCTTGACCTATATTACCATACCTGTCTACAATATTAGAGAGGTAACAAACAAGAATTACTATCAGTAATGATACATAAGGTCTTGAAAAGTGTTGTTTCATATATTCTGTTAGACTTTTTAGTTAATACAGGCAGGAGGAAAATCAGTTTTCTTTTATTCCATCTTGGGCAGAAGCAGAAGTCCAATAAAAGATAATGTGACCAAATGTTTAACTACATAAGGGTCATAAATTGAAAAGTACAAACATGAAAAGAAGTAAAACAAAGAAGTGTAAACAACCACATGGCTTGTTGTTCTCAGGTAGAAAGAAGTCCCAAAATAGAGAGTACAAAGTTGGTTAAGGTGGCTCCATATCACCTGGGCTGTACCTATCTGTTTCAAACATCCACAGCATGTTTGTTGCTTGGTAGTTGCAAACTCCTTGCTATCTCCAGTATCATGTCTGCATTCCAAGAAGGAGAAATGAATGGTGAGCAGACATTTGTACAATCTAAATGTGTTAAAAAAAAAAAAAAAAAGTCTGAGTTTATACCTAGTGATTTATGCTTATATCTCATTGGCCAGAATATGTCACAGAGCCATCCCTAGCTGCCAGGGAAGCTGGAAAATATAGTTTTTGAAGTAGGGATATTGCTGCTCCAAATAAAAGTAGGTTCCGGAAGTAAGCATGAATAAAATAAATATTATGATAGCATTTAGCAGAGTCTGCCACAACTACTCAAAGAACTTTTCAATCATGTCAAAATTATCTTATTAGTTTAGCAACTTGGGAGACAGAGGAAGGGTACTGATTACACCTCATAATTGAGACCCAATTTCCAGTTTCCAACAGTCCATGTTAAATAATTTAAGGTGAATGAACGCTAAAAAAAAAAGTGTTTTTATATTAGCTTTACATACATACACACACACATTCACACATATATATGTATACATATAATATATATAAAATAAGTTACAGAGTTACAAGTGTTAGAGCATTTGAAATTTTTTAGGTATTTTAGGTAGGACAATTAATAGGTAATTCAATGAGGTATCAAACAGACTGTATTTATTCCTGCTTTAAAATGTGAATAATTTAATGTGAGGCAAATCATTTATAATTCTTGTAAAAACAAAGTAAACGCTTTACCAAAGCAAAATTTTTTTCATAGTTCATCAGAAGAACCCTCAATAATTTACAGAAATTTTAGACCCATTGAATTAGGCTCTGATGATACTGGGGAATGTAACCTATTTGTTGCTCCTTAACAAGCCCACATAAGGCCATGCGCAGTGGCTTATGCCTGTAATCTTAGATTTTGGGAGGCTGAGGTGGGTGGATCACCTGAGGTCAGGAGTTCGAGACCATCCCAGCCAACATGGCGAAACCCTGTTCCTACTAGAAATACAAAAATTAACTGGTTGTGGTGGTACCTGCTGTAATCCCAGCTACTCAGGAGGCTGAGGCAGGAGAATAGCTGGAACCTGGGAGGTGGAGGCTTCAGTGAGCTGAGGTCGCACCACTGCACTCCAGCCTGGGAGACAGAGCGATACTCCATCTCAATCAATCAATCAATCAATTAAAAAAACCCACATAAAATTGACAGTCACTGAACTTTGTTCATTTCTGTATCTACCATATGTATTAATCGTTATCGCTTTCTTTGTGCCAGGCACTTACAAAACCAAGTGAAATAGGTGCTATTGATTTCATTTTGTATTTAAGAAATCGATAAATTCTAAACTTGCTTGTTGAAAATGTAAAGGAATAAAAAGCATAAATCTCCAATGTTAACATTAGCTGGTAAATACGAGGTCTTACATGGATACTATCCAGGTTTGGTAACTGAACAGAAAAGGTACTATGGGATTGTATTCTGTAATGGATAAGGCAGCAGAGCACTGGAATTACAAGCATAGACTGGATTTGAATCCTGACTTTCTCACTTAATAGTTGTAATCCTGGGAAAACTGCCTAACATATCTATGCCTTAATTTCCCTATTTGAAAATGCAGATAATAGTACCTCCTCAAATGGTGCTAGAACTAAATTGATTAGTATTAGTAAAATATTTAGAGCAGTGCCATAGTAAGAACTCTATTATCTGCTGTTGTGTAACAAATTAATCCTAAGCTTAGTACTTTAAAATAACAGAAATGAATGATCTCACATTTTCTGTGGGTCAGGAACCTGGTAGTTCAAACTGTTTATAATTCTTGCCAAAACAAGAATTAAGGTGTCTCATGACATGGCATTCAAAGAGTCAACTGTGGCTGCATCATCTCAAGACTTAGTAAGGCTGGAGGGTTCATTTCTTTTTTTTTGAGACGGAGTCTGGCTCTGTCACCCAGGCTGGAGTGCAGTGGCCGGATCTCAGCTCACTGCAAGCTCCGCCTCCCGGGCTTACGCCATTCTCCTGCCTCAGCCTCCCGAGTAGCTGGGACTACAGGCGCCCGCTACCTCGCCCGGCTAGTTTTTTGTATTTTTTTAGAAGAGACGGGGTTTCACCGTGTTAGGCAGGATGGTCTCGATCTCCTGACCTTGTGATCCGCCCGTCTCGGCCTCCCAAAGTGCTGGGATTACAGGCTTGAGCCACCGCGCCCGGCCGGGTTCATTTCAAGAAGGCTGTCTCAGGTAGCTGGAAATTCGTGCCTTCTGTCAGCGGGGGGGTACCTGTCTGCCTCCATGTGGCCTCTCATCTTCTAGGGTGTCTTTCTACACCTGTATTCACCAAAACAGCTTCTTTACATGGTCTTCTTAATGTGGCAGCTGGGATCCGAAAGAGAAAGCCAGTGAGAAGGTGCAACCAAGAAGGAAGCTGATCTTTTTTAAACCTAATTTCAGAAATGACATCCCAGTATTTCTGCCGTATTATTCATTAGCAGTGAGTCATTATCTCTTGCCCAAATTCAAGAGAATAGGATTACACATGGATGTTAATTCCACAAGGTGGGATCACTGGATCCCACATCAGAGGCTGCCTACCTCAGTGAGGCACTATCTGTTAATTAAGATAAATATGAACTATTGCTGTATTCCTTCATATATTTGAGTCTCTCCAAGGTCAAGTCTACCGTCATTATCTAAAGGCTCATGTTAAAAGATTAAATTAATCAAATGAATTTCTTAAAGAAGCAAAACACAATTAATATATTGTTTATTTGTCCAAAGACTACTATAAACTTTGGTTAGAGAAATATTTATTAACCATCAACCAAAGGAATCCTGTTATGCAGGATTATTTATTAACTAGCTAGATTAGGTTAGCTTAGCTTCTGGCTCCACCATGGTCAGAAGCCATGAATTGGTGTTCAGAATTCTGAAGACACTGTTCATATGCTACAAGAACTGTCTTTTCTAAATTAGAGAAATAAGTGGAAAGCATATAACCAATACAAAGGATATAGAGAAATGTACATTTCAGGAACAACTAGGCCACAGTTATTGAGATTGAGTGCCTAGGGCATCAAATCAGTTCCATCCTCACTTTTTTATTTATATGCCTGAAAAGTATACTCCAGACTAGTCCTGAATGAAAAAGTACATAGTTTAAAAAACAAACTGCAAAATGGTATTTATTTACATTAAAACATGAATTGCCTGTATACACATGAATAGAAGAGGAACAATCTGTTATGCACAATAACTGTAATATTTAGTACATGTTATACACAGTAGTATCTGTTAAGTCAGTGGTTTGAGTGAAAACACAGTACCAAAACATTCCGGATACAAAATAAATTACTCATTCACATATTCTAATCATACAAGACACTTAATATTTTAAAAGTTACGTACTTCAAATAACACTGGCTAAATGTACAACTAAAGTGTATTAAGTTTTTTTAGGAAAAGACTTCAGATTGTTATTCATAAATGATCCCTTTCAGGATGCATTATCTTTTAAATAAATAAACTAAATTGACTTCAAGACTATTTATAAATAGCCCACTAAAATATGATTGAACACATTCTTTCATTTTATTAAAGGTGTAGCTATATACTAGAGAATATGCTCAACTACTGCCTCCAAATTCCAACACTGTCATTCTAATTTGCAAATAGAAATTATTTAAATTCCAACTTTAGTACATGAGATTAGCTGCCTGCCCTATGTTGTCAACTGTTTCCAAAAGTATTAACAGATTAACGGACTGTCTTGAACATCTCAAACGTTTGAGAAATTCAAGGGTTTTTTCTATGTTTTAGGTTAAAGCTGAGCCTATATATGGAGATTTTGAGATAAACTGAACACTTTTAGAAGACCTTCACAAAGAGCTTTTCAATTCTAAAATCTATTACAGATTTATATAAAGTCCAAGAGAACATTTGGAATATTTTCATAATGCAGTGAAGAATTCATCTTTGGCATTTCTCCATTCATTCTAAAACATTTCAACAAACATTTTATACATTTCTATCTACCTACTATTGACATTTTCTGTACACAAAAGTATTTGATTGAAATTTGAGTTTTAACAGCAATTTCATTGCTAATAATTTTTTTTTAGATATGAAAAGTATTAGTAACATTCAGTTTTTTACTATGAGAAGCTGAAATATTTTGATGTTGTTGAAATGAATTTGCTCAGTTTCCTTCTTCGATGACTGGCAATTCAACATCCTATCAAATTCAGCAATGGATAAAGCAGACATACTTTACATTAAAAAACAAAAATTGTGACAAGGACATAATTTTTGAATAATATGAAGCATTCCTCTATTAAGGAAAATGTGTGTGTGTGTGTGTGTGTGTGTGTGTATATATATATATCCATATATCTTCAAATAAAATGGGTATGACAGAAATCAAACGGTTATATTTTCTTTCTTGGTATCTGTGGTTTTTCTTAAAGGAAACAAACAACAAAAACCAACAACTCTGCTACAAATGCCGATTTGTAGAAACGTTGCCACAATGGCTTCCACATTAGATTTCCACGTTACTTCCAGTATTCACAAATTTTTTGCTCTCATCATAACCAACCTAATGTTTGAAAATAGTCCAAGTGTAATTATTTAAAAATAATAATAGAAAACAATAACACAGCTTTTATAATTGAACACATTTTCCTCATTCAAAACTAAATATGAGGAAAAATCTCAGTAAAACGGAACCAAAACCATTTAGTAGCTCAATGACATGCTATATTCCCCAGGGCTTACCGAAAATATAAACAAAGAAACCAAAATGTAAAACAAATACAGTAGGTAATTGATGCTATTTGCCAATGTTTGCAAAGGTCTTGGGTAACAAAAATGAGATAGTAATTATGGCTCTGACATTAACATATTCTTCAAATGCAATTACCAATTTTATTCTCTATCCAAACAGAATAATGGAAATCCAAGCAGAGAATGATGTACAGGACATAAAGGAATTGGAATATAAATTGGGTATTTCTACTATATGGTGCTGAAAAACTTGAATGCCTTTAGAAACAAAATAAATTCATCTATTAAATGCATAAAACTCCTGGAGAATATAGATTACAAGAATATGACACTTAACAGGATACTGAATTTGTGAATGTAAATTTGTTATATAATATGGCAGTTGCTATTATGTATGCAGCGTATGCTAATAATACTGCTATCTTCCAACCACTGTAAATACCTGACAAGATCCTTCAAGTATAGTTCAAATTATTAGTTACATGTGATAATACAAGTAATTACCAGCTCCTGCTAATACAATTTAGTAAGAACTGGAAATCTCATAATTGGCACTATTTAATGTTTCTAGAATATAATGTTAAGTGCATATGGTTATCAATCTCCAGAATCCAGAAAATATAGTCATCCATATTCTTATGAGAGAGCTGTACCTCAATTTTATCATTTTAGAGTATTTGTTAGAATAGGATCTCTCCAAAATCAAATAGGATCAATTTGGACACGTCTAATCCTAAGACAAAACGCCATGTAAAATTTTCCTGTATCTAAATGTTGCCCTCTAGGTAAATCTGTGATATTTTAGAAAGAGACTTTCTTTTGTGGAAAAGGTAATCTGATAAACGGGAAGAGATCACCAGACAAGATCACAAATAACCATTATTTCTACAGAATTCAGTTGAAGTTGGTTTTTTGTAAATGCTTATTGGGAATTTCTAAAGCACTGACTTGGAGAGGCCAAGAGCCTCCATCAATCCCTGCTTGGATAGCCACTCCCGTTACCACTGCTAGGTCAGGGTCTACAGATGTGTTGGGATCTTTTCCAAAGAACTCTTGAATGACCTGACGGATCCGAGGAATACGAGTGGAGCCCCCAACTAAAACCACCTCATCAATCTCAGTCTTTTCCAGGTGGCCTTCTTTCAATACTTGCTGAATGGGTACGAGTATTTTCTGAAACAGGTCTTCATTCAGGGTATCAAAGAGTTTGCGTGATATTTCCGTTTCAAATAAAACCTGACTTTCTCCACTTTTCTTATCAGAAAGGCCGTGTCCAAACCCACTGTTCACATGATGGTCATCTGCTGAGGAAAGTTTGTCTTTTGGCAGTTCAGTGTCACTAGTGTGAGGTTCCTTCCTGTCCTGTTCCTCCACCGTTAGTAATACTGACAACTGAGCAGCTTGATGAAGAGTCAGATTTAATTTGACCATTTCCACAGCTTGTCTCAATCTGTGGATCTCCTCTTTCCTAGAGGGCACAAAGCCATACGTTTGATAGATCTGTTTATATAAGTACTGAAGCAATCTCTGATTGAAGTCCTGTCCTCCAAGTTTATTGTTTCCTGAGTGAAAAATAAAAAAGTTTAATATAGTTACGCACATATGTGTGTATGTATACATGTATATTATTATGTATATGTAACAATTATATTCTGGGAATAACAAATCCCTGTTTCACGTATCATTACAATTTTATTCATACAAAGACTGGTTAAAAAGAACTGTGTTGCTGGGCATGGTGGCGCACACCTATAATCCTAGAACTTTGGAAGGCTGAGGTGGGAGGATTGCTTGAGACCAGGAGTTAGAGACCAGACTGGGCAACATGGCAAGACCCTGTCTCTACAAAATAAATCAATAAAAAAAAATTTAAAAAATAATAACTGGGTTAAAGCTATCTTAACCCAAATAAGTACTATTTAAAAACTAGTGCACATCAGGGTCAAAATTTTAAATTATGTAAAAGGAAGTATCTCTTCACAGCATCAAATACTTTTTCAGTAAATAGAGATTAAGAATACAGATTGGCTTATAAGTAGCTATTTAAAAACACTGAATGTCATTCTCAACAGAAGAAAGTGCTTCTTATAATGAAAAAGTAGGTATTTAATCTCTTTTTCTCCTTTCATTTTTTCTTGCCTGATTAGTAGGACCTGAAAAGGTCTTTCTACTTTTCTACCTGAAAACTAGATAAATAATTTCAAAGGAAAAGAGTAATGTAATATAATTTCCTGGTATTTAACTTGATTCGAAGAAGAGAAAAAACAATGCAGAGGTTAGAATACCTATAACTTACAACTCAACTCGTCAAACAGGTTGAATCCCTTAAGCTACATTCAACGAAACGAAAACCTTTAAAGAAAGGGTTTAGAATGCAAAATCCTATCATTTCCTAGGGAAAAATACAATTCGATTTTCTAAAGACATCTACTCTATAAAACATATTAAATGAAATATACTGATCACCCTTCATTTTAAATAAATGTTTCTGCCCTCTGTTTCCTTTCTTCACCATCACCATGAAAAGTCCTACTGGCTCCATGAGCCGTTAACTGGGTAATGGGCAATGTATTTATTTGACTTATAGGATGCCCAGTCATTTTTTGAGATTTAACTTTTGGCAGTAAATATATACAAATGGTGGTATAAAATTACATATACAGAAAATTATCAAAATAAAGTCAAAGAATTCCAGGGGAAAAGGAGGATGCACTACACATTGGATATGTTAAAGAAAGCACTGCTCAAATTTCTTCAACTCTCCCTGCATTTTTCTGTATTTTTTTTTTTTTTTTTTTTGTAGAGAAGGGGTTTCACCGTGTTAGCCAGGATGGTCTCAATCTCCTGACCTCGTGATCCGCCCGCCTCGGCCTCCCAAAGTGCTGGGATTACAGGCGTGAGCCACGGTGCCCAGCCTCTCCCTGCATTTTTCTTACCAGACATTGCTCGGGTTAGAAACATCCCTCCTTGTTTATTCAGTAAAGACACATCTAGAGTTCCTCCACCCAAGTCGATCACCAACACGTGGAAGACGTCAGCCTTGTGGAGGCCATAAGCCATAGCTGCCGCTGTGGGTTCATTTATTACCCTCAAAATCTTCAGTCCTGTAAGATTGGTTGAAGGGAAGAAAAACTCATGAGAGGATGCGATAAAGTAATCTCTTTCCACTCACAGGATGTTTGTGTCTTCTGTGACATGAACTCCACCAATGAGTAATAATGAGAGCAGTCACAAACCGAACAGAAGCATGAAATGGGAACAGTACACACAGGCTCTTCTAAATGGTATCTTTAAAATGATTCTGAAAGATTACAATATAAAGAAATAAAAGTCAAGGTTCAGTGGAATAAGTCATTCTACTCTTTATTAATTAACACTTAATTTTCAAAATGTCTCCCAGCCTTTTCTAACATTCGTCTTCTACATTGGAATATATGAGCAATAAAAATTAATCATTATGCCGAGGCAGGCAGATCACGAGGTCAGGAGATCGAGACCATCCTGGCTAACACGGTGAAACCGTCTCTACTAAAAATACAAAAACTCATCTGGGCGTGGTGGCGGCGCCTGTAGTCCCGGCTACTCGGGAGGCTAAGGCGGGAGAATGGCGGGAATCCGGGAGGCGGAGCTTGCAGTGAGCTGAGATCGCGCCACTGCACTGCAGCCTGGGAGACAGAGCGAGACTCCGTCTCAAAAAAAAAAAATTAATCATTATATACTATCACTTAAGTGCTATGGAAATTAAAGAGGCTTATGTTGAGCAGGTAAAAGATCAGGTTTCTTTGAATGAAATTCCTGCTTTAAACTACATGTCACACTTATGAGTGGTATGGAAAGTAATATGGCATTATGTATCAGGAGCTATGACAACATTCAAACTCTAAAGAATTACTCCAAAGATCACAACACCCTTCCCTTCAGCTCTCTGATTTTACCACTTATTCTACTCTGGCCACACTGACCAGTTTCCTATCCTCTATGTACCAGCAAATTCCCAGCTTATGGCTGTTGCAGTGGCCATCTCTTCTTCCTACAACACACTTTCTCCATGTGTCTGCATGGTTAAGGATTTTGCTTTCTTCAAATGTGCTTAAATGTTACTTTCTCAATGAGGTTTGCCTGATCACTCTATTTCAATTCTACAAGTCGTCCATCCCCTGACCACCAAAAGCAACCTCAACCCATTAGCCTGCTCTTTTCTTCATAGTAGGTTACTTTCTGATATACGTTGTATCAGTGGCTCTCAACAACGCAGGATTTTACCTCCAGAAGAAATCTGGCAACATACGGAGACATTTTTCATTGTCACCACTTGGTGGAGGAGGGTGCTGGTGAATAGAGGCTAGGGATGCTGTTAAATATTTTGTAGTTCACAGGACAGTCCTCCACAATAAAGAATTATCTGGCCCAAAATATCAGTAATGCAGAGGTTGAAAACATTATTAAATTTACCTTTTATGCTCATTCTGTGTTTCCCTCTGGTAGAATATAAGTTCCATGAGAACAAAGATTTCTTTCTTTTTTTAGCAAGGCCCTCAATATTGGTTCAATGGCATTAAATGTTAAATCATTAAATGATCTACCTCAGATTTTATTTTAAAAATTATATTCACCTTAACATTAATGGAATTTAGAAGAAAGAATTCCTCACTGCTACCATGTGTCCATTTTCTCTTTGAGCCTTTGTCCTGTAGCTATCTGATTGGTTCTTATTACATACACATTTTATATTGTGCTATAGAGCTTTCAAAATTATAAACCTGTATAAAAATCCATCTACTTTACCTACTGTGATGGTTAATATTATCATCTTGATTGGATTGGTGGATGCAAAATATTGTTCCTGGGTGTGTCTGTGAGGGTACTGCCAAAGGAGATTAATATTTGAGTCAGTGGACTGGGAGAGGCAGGCCCACCCTCAATCTGGGTGGGCACCATCTAATCAGCTGCCAGAGCATGCCTAGAATAAAAGCAGGCAGAAGAATGTGGGAGGATTAGACTGCCTGAGTCTTCCGGCCTCCATCTTTCTCCCGTGCTGGATGCTTCCTGCCCTTGAACATCGGACTGTAAGTTCTTTAGCTTCTGGACTGTTGGACCTACACCAGTGGTTTGCCAGGGGCTCTCGGGCCTTGGGGCACAGACTAAAAGCTGCACTGTTGGCTTCCCTACTTTTGAGGTTTTGGGATTCAGGCTGGCTTCCTTGTTCCTCAGCTTGCAGCCAGCCTACTGTGGGACTTCACCCTGTGATAGTGTGAGTCAATAAACCTTAATAAAATCCCTTTCATATATACATATATACTATTAGTCCTGTCCCTCTAGAGAACCCTAATACACCTACCATATAGTTTGTTTATTTTGACTATCGTGTGGTTTGGGAGGTGGTAAATCTTACTACAGAAGGTTTTCAACCCAACACAATTTTGAGAAAAATGCATCTCAGTCAAGGGTACTGTTACCTGCAAGGTTAGCAGCTTCAATTGTTGAATTTCTCTGTTTTAGATCAAATTCTGCTGGTACAGAAATGACAGCATTGGCAACTGGCATTCCAAGATAGGCCTCTGCCATTTCCTTTAACTTCAACAGTAGTCGAGAGCCAACATATTCTGGGGACACCGTGATGGTCTCATTACTTGTCACAGAAAACTCAACCATTCCATTTTTGTTTAAAACCTGTGAATAGGATTTGCAAATAAGTAAATAAAAGAGTAAAAGTATATATACATATATATGTGTATATATATACAGACATACATATATACATAAATGCTAGACTTCCTGAGAACTTACCTTTATCTTTACAAAATAAAAAAATGCATTTGTAATCTATCCAGTACATTCACCAACATTAGAACTTGTTAAATGTTATACATTCAAATTTATACTATGAATACATATTATTTTACTTTTTTTTTTTTGAGATGGAGTCTTGCTCTGTTGCCCAGGCTGGAGTGTGGTGGCATGATCTCGGCTGACCACAGCCTCCGCCTCCCGGGTTCAAGCAATTCTCCTGCCTCAGCCTCCCGAGTGGCTGGGGCTACAGGTACGTGCCACCATGCCTGGCTAATTTTTGTATTTTTAGTAGAGACGGGGTTTCACTATGTTGGCCAGGTTGGTCTTGAACTCCTGACCTTGTGATCCGCCTGCCTGAGCCTCCCAAAGTGCTGGGATTACAGGTAAAAGCCACTGCGCTTGGCCCACACTAGTTTTTAATAACAGCAGAATAAAATTCATCACCAAGCACATGACTAGAACACAAAAGATTCTCAGTATATGTTTTCTGAATAAAGAAAAAATAAATGATGAAATGTAAGAAATGAAGGTTGCTCATTCAAGTATGTAACTCAGAATCTTCTCCCTTTTTTCCCCAAATTTCTTGTTTCTAAGAGTAATGGATAGCTGAAATAATTTTCTAGTACATATTAACAAGAATAATTTTAGTATATCATTATGTACTTATCTAAGAATCAAATCTCATTTACATTCTTGTTTCCCATGAAAACATGTATTGTGCATTAGCTCATTATCCCCGATAATGTGGGTATACATTTAAAAAACTATTTTAACTCTAAACAATACTATCCTAGTTTTACCGAGGTTGTATTAATATAAATACAAAAGAGAACTAATCTAAGAAATTAGAAGAATGTTTTCTCACTTTAGGTCTCATGGTTAGGTTTCCATTATGAAAAACTGACCTTCCAAAAAGTACTTCACTAGTCTGGGGAAAACATAAAAAAAGCTATATGGACAATATTAAACTACGAAACAAACATACCAGAACCATCAGTGCCCAGATGAAACAAAAATAATAACAAAAAAACCAGGTCACTTAGAAACTTTAAATAGTTTTGAGGTCAATAAGTAATGCACCCAAAGCTGTAATTCAGAGGACATACATAGCTTTAGACGACTTTTTCATTAAAGATTGTAAGTCAATAAAGAATCCCAAAAAAGAAGTCAAAAAACAACAAAGTAATAAACCTAAGAAATGCAGGGAGCAATTTTTTTTTCTTTGAAAACGAATGAAAAATTTGAAAATTTTTATGAATAGGTTTATTCAATAAGCAACACCGAAACAACTATCTATTTTGAAACTAATTCATAGCCGGCATGGTAAAATCCCGTCTCTACTAAAAATACAAAAGTTAGCCAGGCGTGGTGGCGCACGCCTGTAATCCCAGCTCGGGAGGCTGAGGGAGGAGAATCACTTGAACCTGGGAGGCAGAGGTTGCAGTGAGCCAAGATCATGCCATTGCATTCCAGCCTGAGAGACGGAATGAGACTCCGTCTCAAAAACAAACAAACAAACAAACAAAAAACTAATTCATTTAGAATTTCACTTCATAACTTCCAAGAAAAACTTCACATGGAAAAAAACTTTAAATGTTTAAAAGAAAAAAACAAAAGCAGCAAAATCCAAACCAACAAACACTCACATAAAAGTATTAAGAGGAAAAAAAAAAGTACCAGTGGATAGGATGGGATAGGCTACAGTAAACATGGTAAAAGTCTAAAATCAAAAACTTAAAACTTTGACATCCAGCTCAAAAACATCAGTGGAAAAAAAAGGTAAGGAAAAGATAACAAAAACATATGATGAAGGTCTTTTATAGTCACTAAGGAAAAGAAAAACACACCAAAACAAAAAAGGAAAAGAACAAAAAATGGACCACAAAAGAAAATTAAAATATCAATAAAATTCTAAAAATTCTGATCTCACTAAAAAAACAAAAGAAATGAAAATTAATACAGGATACTATTTTTCACTTATCTGACTGTTAAAGATTAAAAAAATAACTAGTGAAGATACAGTCACTCTAAAAAATTACGGTTAAAAGCATATAACCTTTCTGGTGAGCAAACCGGCAATATAAATCAAATGCCTTAAAAACATGCACACATTTGACCTATGAATTCGACTTCTAGTATTCAAGTTAGGAAACTTTCAGAGAAGTGTACAAAGATAAGTGTGTAAGGATATTACCTGAATCTCCAACCTTAGTGAAAAACCACAAAAAGGTACACTGACAGAGACTAGTCTAATTAATAATGGAACAGTCATTCCACAAAATCATTAAAGATAATGATGTGAACCTATTAATTATCCATGACATATTCAATAGCATAAAATGGCACACCTGGTATGTTCTCTTTATATGTATACAAATATGTACACATACACACACAGAATATCTATCTATGGTACACAGGGCTTCATCAACCTTCCTGCTAGCTTGAAACAGCTAAGCAAGACATGCTGAGGATGGGAGAGCAAGAAAATGGCAAGGCCTTAAGTACCTGTTAGCATTATGGAGTCAGTGATTAACTCATCCTAGAGCTGCTGCGGAATTTCTTGTTATGTGAGATAACAGAACTGTCATGTATTAATAGATTCAGCTAGACGAGATAGAATGTTTTGTGACATGAAGTCAAAGCATTAACTAAAAGGGTACACTAAAATTAATACAGACTTTAGATTAATCACTTACCTTAAATGGGTATCTGCCAATTTCAGCCTCCAGCTCTTCTGGGGTGAAAATCTTGCCTATGAATCTTTTGGCATCATATATTGTGTTTTGAGGATTTGAATCTGCCAGCTCTACGCTTTCATATCCCACATATACATCATTGTCAGTGAAAGACACCATGCTGGGTATGCTGATATGCCCATTTTCATCTGGAATCACCTTTACTTTTCCTGTGCCAGGAAAAAACACCCCAACGGAACAATAGGTGGTGCCAAGATCAATACCAATCACTTTAGGAGTAGGCAATGGTAAATACTGTTGTGCCAAATAGCCAGCCAACAGGAGGGTCAAAACAGCCGATCCTGAAATACAGGAAAATTAAAAGATGTATTTTTTCAAACTAGTACAATGTACTAAATTACTGTAGCAAAGTCCCTCGTCGAAACAAGGCTAAAAAAGACAAACTCCAAAAATTTTAATAGGACTATTGATAACACTCCTCTCAGACAGCAAGTTTTTCTAAATGTAAACTGGTTATAATAAAATTTAAAATGAAGTAACAACACAAACAACAACAAAAAACCCTATAACTGTATGTTTGTGTCATTCTCTAATAAATGTAATAAATGTAAAAACATTTCAATAATATTTGTGCAGATGCTGACAAGAAACATTTATCTGGAGCAAAAGCCAGATATAATCTAATATTCTTGATGAATTGATATTTAGATTTTACAGTTTTATAAAAAGCTTCGACTATCATTTTTTTAAAAGCTCCATTATTAAAATCCTCACAACAAAAACTTTATTATTGTAAGGCTAAAATTCTATCTTCGTATCTCACCTCCTTTTCCCTTTCAAAAGGATGAAATGGATAAATCGGATAAAATGATTTTGAAAGTTCCTTAGATATGAAACTGTCACTTCATAACAGAACATAGTTAACTTTTTAAGTATTTAAGTATGAACTAGGGACATCCTCCTTGCAGTGGTAATATTTACAGGAGAAGAAGCATAAAAGTGGGCAACCCTGATGGCAATATCTATGAAAGCTTCCTGAAGACAAGTTTTGTTCACTGTTGTATCCCCCAGACCCGGAATAGCAGATGCCCAACAAATACTAATTAAAAAAAAAAAGAAGAAAAAAAGAGTAGGAACAAATGCCACGCAGATTGTAAACATAAGTGAAGAAAGATGCCCCTTTGGTTTTTAGTTAATCTCGTATTTGGTATCAGGAGGCTATGTTATACACCTGTGTCCACTCATATTACATATGACCCAAAATGTCAATTGTCAGGCTTCTGTATTACTAATTGTTAGCTCATCCTCATCAACACATAACTCAAAGAAATAAAACCAAGTGCAAATCCCCCTTTCCCGTTCCAGCTACAGGCAACATTTTAGAAGCATTTCATCACCTTGGAGACGCGGGGTGGGTGTTTGTGTGGGTGGGGGATAGGTAATTCCAAACCCGATTTGATGGAAAAAGCATCGATCGAGCTATACATCAGAGTCCTGAATCCCTCCAAATTCAGCATCCGTGAGCCAACAGATCCGGATGTAGCTCCTCCCCCTTCCTCCACAAAAGGGTCCTGGAGGTGCACGTTCTCGCAGCCTTCCATAGCTTGCCCCAATTCAACAGGCAATTCAAAAACCTAGGTGCTGTTGAAAGGAACGCCTCCTTAAGCCTGATGTCCCTGGGATGGACACAGCTGGTCGCCGTCTACCCTACCTTGGCCTGCAGGGGCCGGGGCCCTCCTAGAGGCGTCCCCGCCCCCATCCACTCCGAACAGCCAAAAACCGCCTCTAAGTCAGCTTTCTGACTCCCCTTCCGCTGCTCCAGCTGGATCCAGGAGGTGAGTCAACCACCCCTGCCCACGCTGGCATCCTCGGATCGCCTCTACGCCCGCAAGAGCAACAAGGACCCCCGGGAACCCACCTAAGATCGTCATCTCTCTGGCCATCACAGTCCCGCCGAACAGGCTTGTGATGACTGTACCAGACGTGAGGCACCGCCCCCACTCCGCCCGGCAGTCCCGCAGCCCCCTGGGAAATGTAGTCCTCTTGCTCTGAGGCAATCGGAGAAGCTATACTCTGACGAAAGCAAAGACTTCTTCTACCGTGAGGGCGCGGGGCAAAGAGCCTCCATTCAACCGCTGCCAGTGACGACTGAGTCCCCCTCCCACGCAACGGCCGGCAGGACCAGTCAGGCTGAGGGGGAGGAGCGCCGTGGCGGGAGACTGGCGTTTATAATCAAACCTGTTGTCCCGCGGCGCTATCTCTTTAGCCCCGCCCCGCGCTTTGCATTCTGGGAAGCGTAGTTCCAGATTTTCTCTCTCCGCGGGAGGGAATGAAATGGAGGGTGAGAGCCGTTAGTTATTGCTTTCTTTGGTCGCGCACCTAATCAGGTCCAGGATTCGAGTTTGTGTTCTTTCGTTTTAATTCCTTTGAAAGCGCGTTCGTTTGCCTGAGATCTAGCTTCTAGATGGCGTTCCCATAGCCTCCCGGAGCCCCAGCCATCCTCCGTAGAAGGGTCCCTGCCGCAGTGCGGGGCCTGAGGGAAGTCGGCTCTGGCGTCAGTGCTCGCAGCCCTGGGAACAGCCATGAAACTCCAGTGACCCTCAGCCCTCAGCCCTTTTGTTTTGGGATAAATGAATTCAAGCATTCTTCAGTCAATTCGATTTATCCAAGGGATCAGGGACACATTTTCTCTATTGCTAACACTGAAGTGGGCCATTAAAAACAAAAACAAAAAACGAAATTAAAAAGAAAACCCTTAGCTCTCTCTTCAAGTAAGTCTTAAGTGGCCAAAATTGACCTTATGGACAAGTCCTGTAACGTGACAGCCATTTTAGGACGCTTGTGACATGCTGTTCAGGTTATAGTCTGAAGTAGGATTTTTCTTGCATCTTGGTCACTGTGGGTCGCACTTAATGGCTCCTCTGAGAGTGGTTTGCCATTTTTGCTGTTAGAGTTCACGATAACTAAGATCCTGGAGAATTGAATCCATTTCCTCAGCTTAGATATAAATCAAACCATCCCTGTTGACAACACGTCAGCCTGCTGTGGGAATACATCGCTGTTTATTTCTATCTGACTTATCAATGTGAATTTTGATTATGGAAGCTGAATTCTGGTTGATAGGGATCCATTGCAATGTTCTCTCTACTTTTGTGCATTTTTAAGTATTTCATAATGCAAACTATAAAAAGTGTGTATCTGCAATGAGTGCTGTTCAGTAAGATTCTTGTGAGGAGTGAAGAATTCAAGCACTTAGTTCTTAAGTATTACTTGTAATGGGCAATGGGCTGGAGGTGTTCCAGGCAGAGGGAACTGAGTTACCAAGAGCATAGAAGCAAGAGATCATCTATTCCATAGATTAGAAAGTGGCGGATCATAAAGCATGAGGTAGAATTCTGAGAGACAGAACTAGAGACTTAAACCAGATGAAGATTAGCCGTCTGTGGCAAGCACTGGTCGTTGAGATTCTCCCTGCCACCCACTCCTTTCTCCTTGCTAACAAGATCCTGATTTGTTCAAGAAGCAGATAAAGATTATGTGATCTCAGAGTAGAAGGCCTTTAGAATTAAGATTGAACTAAATAGGTTGTATTCATTTTCTATTTCTGCCTTAACAAATTACCACAAATTTCGTGTCTTAAACCAACACAAATCTATTATTTTTGCAATTCGGTATATCAGAAATTTGGTATGCGTCTCACTTAACTAAAAGCAAGTTGTTAGCAAAGCTGCCTTCCTTTCTGGATGTTCTAGGGGAGAATCAAGTTTCCTGCTAATTTAGGTTATTGGCAGAATTCATTTTCTTGCAGTTGTAGGGTTCAGGTCTTCATTTTCTTGCTGGCTGTAACCTGAGAGCTCTTTCCAGTTTCTGAGACCATATGCATTTCTTAGCTCAGAGACCCTCTTTCTCCATCTTCAAAGCCAGCAACAGTGAGTCAGATCCTTCCCAGAAGACAGCTTTTTGCATCGCTCTTTCAAATTTTAGATGTCACGTGTTTACATTGGACCTATCTGGACAATTCAATGTAATCTTCATTTCAAACCCGGTAAACTTATCATATCTGCACAGTTCCTCTTGCTGTGTAAGGTAACTACACAGTTAGAATTCACAAGTTCTAAGAATTTGAGGAGGCTTTTATTCTGCCTACTAAAATGGTTCTGTGGCTCCTCAGATTCACATCTGTCCACATACAAAATGCTACATCTGCCAAAGTCCCATCCCATTATAGCATGAACTCAAAGTCCAAAAAGTTCATCTATACTTCATTAATTCAAAAGTTTCACATCTCATTGTCTAAATCAACTACATCGTGTAGTAACTAATACCACTTATCCCTTCTTGTTTGTTTACAATCAGGGGAACAATGAAATACTTAGATAAGAATGCTAGTGAGACTATTCCAGTGATGTTATAAAGAACAGAAAAGCCAAGGCATTGGGGTTGGGAAATAATCGTTGTTATCATTCTCCAATGGTGACCAATTAATTTGTTGTTTTTACAGCTATTGCTTGGTGTTTTATGTTACAATCCATTGCAATTATTATCCTTCTTGATACTTAGATTTTTTTAATTTTGGCCGATGGCAGCCTCTTCAGAATTCACTCATGAATGCTTTTGACACAATCACTTTACTTACTGCCTTGCTACCTGCTGTAAAAAGATATCTAACATCCTCTTATTTGTTTTTTTGTTTGTTTGTTTTATTTCATACTTATAATTAACTGTATGTCTATGGAACCCTACTTTCTTTTATTAAGAAAGTGTGGTATCTGGAGACCATAATTTGTATGCTAGGTGGTTATTATTTTAAGGGTGCCAGTTCTTTTTATATCTTTGAATTCAGTGAAATATCAAATAAAATGCCAGCAGAATATTTTATGACTTGATAAAATGACAATAAAATTTATTTGAAATATTTAAGATAAGAATTTAATGGGTATATAGTCCTTCCACATGTTAAGTGACAAAACTACAAACAATACTACAGAGGAAACAGAAAATGGACTTTAGGCTTAGCAGCACATGCTTGTAGTCCCAGCTACTCGGGAGGCGAAGGTGGAAGGAACACCTGTGCCCAGGATTTTGGATCCAGCCTAGGCAGCACAGTGAGACCCTGTTGCAAAAAACTAAATAAAAGAAATAAAAATAAAACAGACCAAAGAAGAAAGTGGCAATCTCTTCAAAATAAATGAAAGGTGTATTATTCAACAAATGTAACAGGGCAATTGGCTATTTATAACTTTGAATGTAAAAAGGGGTGTTATACCTTAACATCAGGGGTAGGAGAAGTCTTTGAAATTAAGACTTAAAACCTAGATACAAATAAGGCAAAACTAACCTGAACAGATAAATTGGATTATGTAGAATTTAAGATTATCTAGCAGGCAGAATTACCTATTTGAATTTATATGAAGTCAAAAGACAAATGACAAACTGAAGAATTACTAAACATACATGATGTACAAGAGATTTAATTCCTTACTTTATGGAGAATTCCTTCAGAGTATAAAGATGTACAACTCAATTGAAAAATAAGAAAGGACGTAAATGGACAGTAGAAAATAAAATAAAAGTAACCAACAAACATGAAAATAAATTCTACCTTAGTCACATTTAAATAAACATAAATCAGAATAATACCATGTCATTTCTACCTATCTGTAATCAATTGAATTGTGGTCGGCCTCCAAAAAAGATATACTGGAGTGCTAAACCCCTGTACCTCAGAATATGACTTTATTTGGAAATAAAGTTGTTGGACATATAATCAGATAATATGAGGTCACACAGGAATAGAGTAGTCTCTTAATCCAATATTACTGGTATCCTTTTAAGAAAAGGGCCATATAAAGGCACAGAAACACAAGGAGAATGCTATGTGATGACCAAGGCTGTGATTAGAGTTATGTAGCTACAAGCCAATGAATGTCAAAGTTTGTCTACAAACCAGCAGAGCTACGAAGAGACAATAAAGGATTCTCTTGCATGTTTTAGAGGGAACATGCCCAACTCATATTTTGATTTTGGACTTCTAATCTCCAAACCTATGAGACAATAACACTTTGTTGTTTTAAAGTCATGCAGTTTGTGATAATTTGTTATGGCAGCCCTAGGAAACTATATACTATCTTACTGGAAAATATTTAAATAATGATAAGCAGTGCTAGTGAATGTGTCTGTTGCTCATGATAGGCCTGTTTGTGGAGTACATTTTGAAAGGGTAATATTGATTAAAATGCAGGGCACATAGACTTGCATTTACAACCATGATTATAATGAATGGAATTATCCTTGCTCCACAGAGGAAGAGATGGAAAACAGCACAAAATTAGATGAAATAATAGTTTCAGACTTTGGAAAATAGGCAGAGAAACACTGTGATCCCTGAGAAAAAAAGAGAGAAACCCCGTACAGTGTATAGTCATCTTGTATTTTTATTGAGAAACACACTTGCAAGACCACAGTGTAGAGGAAAGTCCCAAGTAGAGTATATGGCCTTGCCTTGTAGAGAAGACACATATCAGAGTTCAGGAGTTTTGGAAGGAGGCTGAGGTTGCAGCAAAGGGCTCTGAAGAGGTAAGCGCTATGCAGAACACCAGAAATCGCCAAGATATTGGGATACCTTTACTTCACACCATACACAAAAATTAACTTGAAATTAGTCGTAGATCTAAATGTAAGACCTCAAAGCTCAAACTACAAATTTGTGGGGAAAAAGCATGGGAGAAGACATTTGTGATCTTCTTATAGGTAAAGATTCCCTACATGTGAAACAGAAAGCATGAATCATAAAAAAGTTGATAAATAGAATGCCATTAATATTAAAAATCTCTATTCTTACACGCCATCAAAAAGTGAAAAGTCAACTCACGAACTGAGAAAATATAGTACATATATCTAACAAAGACTTGTATCTAGAGTTTATGAGTAATTCTTACAACTAAATAACAATATAACAGAAAATACGTAGTTAAAATTTGATCATAAGATTGTAATAAACATTTCATAAAAGAAAATATACTAATAGCCAATAAACACATGGTAAGATACTTAACACTGGGGACAAACAAAATCACTACACGTCCGCTACAATGGCTAAAACTTAAAGGTTGATTCACTAAGTGTTGACATAGATATGCAACAACTGGAATTCTCCTACATCACCAGCAATGATATAAAATGGTACCTTAACTTTGCAAAAACAGTTTGACAGTTTTTTATGTTGTTAAACATATCCTTACCATATGACTCAGCAACACTTAGTAGTTAACCAAGAAAAATAAAACCATATCAAAAAAATTGTGCAAGGATGTATGTAGCAGTTTTTCTTGCAGTAGCCCCAAACTAGAAACAATCATAGATCTATTAACAGTTGAGTGGATAAATAGTTTTACTATAAAATTGTGCATAAGAAGTATTAAAATATGTCCACTCAGTGACTTATTCATCAATGATTTGGGCATCTCTGTTCACAATGGCCTCCAAACAGAAGCAATACAAATTCAGCAGGTAAATGGAGATGCAAATTATGGTATATCCATGTAACAGAATATTACTCAGCAATAGAAAGAAATTGTTCATAAATACAATAACAGTATGATGAGCTAAGCAAAAGAACTCAGGCACAGAAGAATTTCTACTCTGTGATTAAATGTATAGGAAATTCTAGAAAAGAAATACCTAATACACAGTGAAAGAAAGCAGGGCAGTGATAGCTGAGATGCAGGGAGGTGATTGACTGGGAAGGGGCACAAGGGAAGTTTTTACAATGATGCAAATGTTCTACATCTTAACTGTGGTAGTGGTTACATGGATATAGATCTATATCTCTACATAGATATCTCCTTGTATGAATACTTATGTCTATAAATATATCTCTGTCGAACTCATTAGATTGTTCAGTTTAAATGGCTGAATTTTATTTTATGTAAATTATACTTCAATAAAGTTATTTTGAAAAACATAATTTCTATACCTGAGAACTGTGAAGAACACAGAAATTCTAAGTATTCTACTGCTAGGAACTTATAGATATTCTATGAAAGCACACATCTTAGTTGCTCAGGACTCTTTCCCAAAAAATAATTGGAAATTACCTAATCAACCATTTATGGCACTGTAAAACAGTGGAGTTATAACAAAAAATGAAATTGATTTGTATTGTTGTATTTCTAACAAATGTTTCTAAACCGTGTTGTTAAGTAAAATCAATCACAGTTTGGAGCACATATTAATTGATTACACATTAATACTACTTTGAGTGGATAGCCTAAACAATATGTGCTAATAGCATAAACATTTTATGTCCATTTTAATTTAATTTAAACTTTAACTTATTATTGTCTTTACTATATTTTCTTATTTCTATTATATTTTCATCTTTGAACCATTGGTTATTTAGAAGTGTGCTTCCCAATTTCTGAACATTTGGTGATTTTCTAATTACCTTTTTGTTATGATTTCTAGTATAATTACACTGTGGCTGGACAACATATTCTGTATGATTTTAATCCTTTGAAATAGATTCACACTTGCTTTATTGTCTAGAATATACTATATTAATTTTTGCCCTGTATTTGTTAATACTTTTCTTTTCTTTCCATTTCTTTTCTGTCTTCAAGTTGAATTTTTTCTGTCTCTGTGTTCACTAATAATTTCTGTGCTGTGTCTAGTCAGCTATTAAACACATTCTAGAGTTTTTAATTCATGTATTTTATATTTTTCAGTTCTAGAGTGTTTCATTTGATTTTTATATTGATTCTCATTATATGTTAAAATTCTGTCTTTTCTTTCATTCTGCTCATCATTTATTGTCTTTTGTTTAAATTTATTCGTTAGTTATTTTAAAGCTTTTATCTGTTTAGTCCAATGATATCCATAGCTAGGGAGAAGAGGAAGTGTCTTTATATCATCTGATTTTTTTTTCATTTTCTTTTGTTATGTTTTCCAGTTTATTCAGATACTTCATTTCTATACATGTTAGAACCGTAGAGAGAGGTTGATGTTACTTTCCTCTCAAACAAGATTTTCTCTTTTCTCTTATGCAGATAGACTGAGGACGAATCATCTCAGTACAACTGGGAATTTAGTCACATAGGGGTTGGATTCCACCACAGGTAAAACGTTAGTCCTTCTCTAAAGTACAGACATGCCCTGTGTTAGTTGCAGACTCCTCCTTCTAGAGGGACTTTATCTCTTAAGCATTGCAAGAAACAGGAGTTCCTGCTCTGCTTTGCACCACCTTATCACTCATGTTTGGGGCTCCTTTAGATTCCACTGCCAGTGTCCACCCAAAGCTCTGAGGGTTTCTGTTTCTCCTAGAGGAGTTCTTTGCTTAAGTCAAGCTTAATTGTTACTATGTGCACAGATTTGGCAAATGCTGCCATGAAGAAAACTGTTGGTCTCATCTTTCATAAGAAATATTCCACCTCTGGAAACAGTTCGTTTAGTCCTGTTTGCATCCTCCCTACTTCGATGTCTTACGAACTTGACTTTGGGATGTATACAGTTTTTTCTGTTTGTTGAAGTGGAGTTATAACTTGTACCCTGCCTTCTTCATTCCATTCAGAGGTTAAAATAGACCAATATTTTAATGAGTTTATTACCTTTTATTGGTCCTGACTGTTACAAATACTGATAAAAAGGATTTTAAGATCACATTCATACTTTTGGGGAATGAGAGCCATAATTAATTAACAATATCTGCCATGAGATTGGATGCAAGAGTATGGCACTCATACTATCCCTACTTCCGTCTAATTACACTATTTGTTTCTATGTGCAAAAATCTTTGGTAGGTGGTGGATGTGCCCAAGACACAGGGAAGAAAAAGAAGTAAACAGGGAAGTACAATACAGACTGTGAATTGGGGCATCATGGAAGAAGGAGCTTTGTCGTTTTGTTCTTTGCTATATATTCACTTCCTACAACAGTGCTAAACACCTTGTGGATGCTTAAATATATTAACTGAATGCATAAATGAAAAGAGTAAATAAAGAGTGTATATGAAAGTATGTAGATAAAATTCTTCACTAAGCCTTAGGGATGCAGCTGCTTAAGGACTAAGACCATGTCTAGCTCCTTTTAGTATTTCCACAGCATGCCATGGAGATATATGTTTCTGATTATATATGATACATGGAAATTATATGTTGTTGAATGAGTGATTAAGTAAATGTGTATTAGGGCAGCTAATCGTAAATATTTCTGCTATTGCTAAAATGGCTGGATTTATCCGTTCATTCTGAGAGCTTACACTGATTGCTTATATTGTATCAAATACCATAACTGAGGGCAATGTTTACTCAAACGACTAGCACCATGTAAATTGATACAAACAATAAGACTATATCTTTAAAATATTTTCACTAAAAGCTGCATAAAGAGTGTATTCAACAACTTAATAGAATAATTTTACAATCTTTTCTCTTGCTTAATGGCCATTTGTGCCTTCTGATATGCTGCTAGTCATTCAAAGGTCACACTACCTTGAAGTTGAAGATCAAGACAAATGATTAGACTCATAAAAGACAAATCACTTCTTTCTGGACAGGTGATTATTAATAATTAATTAGCATGTAAACATGGATTATTTGAGTTTTCTATAAGTTATAAAGTCCATGATTTGCTAAACAGTTTATGTAAATGGTGAATAAAACATAAAAGAAAAATAGTTACCATTTATTTAATTCCATAGCTTTCTTTCTGAAAACAGAGTTTGGAGGTGGGTTCATAACTTTCTACAAACAGAAAACTGAGATTTAGAGAGTTAGCTAGGAAAGAATTTAAAACTAGATCTGTCTTATTAAAAAAGCAACTATGTTCTTGTCTTAGTCAGCTTGGGCCTCCATAACGAAATACAATGGACTGTTGGCTTCAAAACCTGAAACTTACTTTCTCACAGTTTTCTTGACTGGTGGGTCAGAGATCAAGGTGCTGGCCAAACGTGTGTGTCTGTGTTTATTTATTTATTTATTTATTTTTAGGATTCTCTTCCTGGCTCTCAAATGGCTGCTTTCCTTGTCATTCATTACTTGATATAGAGGGAGAGAGGGAGAGAGAGCAAAGTGTGTGTTTGTGTGTGTGTCTCTGTGTGTGTTTATGTTAGAGAGACAGAGAGAGATCTTACACTTTTTATAAGGTCACAGTCTTGTGGTATTAGTACCTCATTCTTATGACCTCATTTAACCTTAATTACCTCCTAGAGTCTTTATCTCCAGATACAGTGACATTTCACATCGAGGGTTTGGGCCTCAACATATAAATTCTGGGGGACACAATTAAGTCCATAGCAATTCTTAAGCACTATAATATACTCTTTTCAGTTTTAAATAAAGATGGAACTATTTAATATGTTATCAGTTGCCTTCTGGGTGTGATTTACATTGTGACTTATATATAAAATACTAACTCCCTGAAAAACTCTCTGACACATAATATCTGTTCAATTAAGGAGTAAATCCAACCCTAAAAAAACAAGTTTATGGTAACGCAGATGCGTGTTCTTGTATGATTTTCTTTTCTTTTTTTTTTTTTGGTCTCTGAAGTATAAATTATGCACTATTTCCAATGCAAATGATACCCTTTAAGTTTTCTTTCTAGCAACTCTAGAATTTGGAGAATAAGCCTAAACTCAGCTTTGGTTTCCTAGACTTAATTATGTCTTAAATATGAGACTTCAGTAGTGTAATTCTCTTTGAATCTTCATTTTTCCTCAGTCCACCAAAACCATATTTAGCCTCAGCAAGACCTTTAGATTTTGGATATGACTTTAGAATATATAAATAATACTATCCCAATGGCTAAAATTATTTTTCAAAGCTGGACTAGTAAGGAATTGCAATGGATTATAGAATATGGAAATGTATCAGTTTTCAGATGGTTTTCTCTTTTCAACAAAGAAAGCTTTAATAAAAATGATATTTTTAAAGAATTTAGTTTTTCTGAACACAATCCTATGGCTTTACATTTTTGCCTGATCTGATGAAATTCAATAACATCACAAAAGAAAAGAGTTTTCTAGACTCAGCTCTATACATGTTGGAGACAAAGGAAAGAAGGGAAATTATGTCAAGATGTTCACAGTCTTTTTGTCCTAATCAAATGATCTGATTCAAATGTTTTTACGGTAACGTATCTGACATTTTGGTAGTAGGTGTTGAAGTGCTTGGCTAAATTTAGAGCAAATTAACTATACTATATACATCAATATTCTTTTGGTTCAAATTGGGAGGAAACTCACTAACTTGAAACAGAATAGGATCTGTTGCCTGGTAGAGCAGAAAGAATTCTGGGTGAGCTATTAGAAAGCAGTTCCAGGACCAGTTCTGTGACATTGATTACATGAGTCTTACATGTAAACATTGATAACATGATACTGATAACGTCTCTTTAGCAGATATGGTGTTGGATATTCCTTTCTTTCTTTGAAAATGTGATTTCATTCCTCCCTCCTTCCTTTCTCCCTCTTCCTTTTCCTGCCTTCCTTTCCTACACAAATAGTTGTTGTACAACTACCATTTCCTAGGCACTGTGAATACAGTAAGGAACCAGAACGATAGGATTCCAGAACTCAGGGAGCTTATAGCCCAATCAGAGGAGCCCAGACCTTTAGCAACTGGTTGCTAAAATAATGATACGATTTTAAGCATGATAACTGCTTCAAAAAAAAGATTTACATTGGTGGAAAGGGGGCTTTTGTGTATCATTTTATGTTTTTATGTGTATACACCTTTACTCTCATGTATTTTTTTTTTTTTTTTTTTGAGACGGAGTCTCACTCTGTCGCCCAGGCTGGAGTGCAGTGGCCGGATCTCAGCTCACTGCAAGCTCCGCCTCCCGGGTTCACGCCATTCTCCTGCCTCAGCCTCCCGAGTAGCTGGGACTACAGGCGCCCGCCGCCTCGCCTGGCTAGTTTTTTGTATTTTTTAGTAGAGACGGGGTTTCACCGGGTTAGCCAGGATGGTCTTGATGTCCTGACCTCGTGATCCGCCCGTCTCGGCCTCCCAAAGTGCTGGGATTACAGGCTTGAGCCACCGCGCCCGGCCTACTCTCATGTATTAAAGGGAAGTACTTCTATCTTTTTTTTCTTCCTATAAAGACAGAGATTTAATTGGTAATGGGCCAACATTTTAATAAAGAAAATAATACTTGTAATGCAGTCTACAGCCAATGTTAACCTTTTAAATATATTTTTAGTAAAATTAGTTTTCTCTTTTCCTAAAAAAATTCTTTTGCAAGATTCTAAGGATAGGCATAAGCTTATTTCAGTGCCGTCCACTGTAAGAATTTCAAATGTTAGCAATGAGTTGTTTTATTCATGAAGATGACGAACTCAGAGGACTAGGTGAAACATACGATGGCCTAGGTTTCTCCTTTTCGTAAAGTGATTTTTTTCCCTAAATTTTAGGCCAGCTAATAACATTTTCTTTATATAGCTCATTGTAAGAAATTTAAACACAGCAATATGTAAAGTTAGAAAACAACTTTCAAGCAATCCAGCTTCCCCATGTGGTGTTTTCTTGACTTTTTTTTCCTGCATAGACATATATAAAATAGCTATACATTTTTATTAACAGAAATTTGTTAGTATTGTATATATTGTTCTATAATTTGCTCACTTCCCTTAACAATATATCATGGATATCTTTCCATATAGTTGTACATAATCCTGTTTCAGTCTAATACCTACATAATTTCCCATTACACTAATGTACTGTAATTTGTTTAAACAATATCTCTTATTGGATACTAGGTTTATTTCCAGCTTCTTAGTATTTTTCTTATGCAATAAAATCCTTCTAGGTCTATCCTTCCTTTTTCTACCATTATTTCTGTGTATCACTTATTAGCACATAGGACAGAGAAGCTGTTTTGTACCCAGGGTACTATAAGAGCATACTCCACTCCTAAATTATTCTAATTACTCTGTGGCTTGCTTCTGGGCCTGCTCATGTTTTCATACTTTGCTGTCCTCGAAGATCATTTTTCTCTAGGGGTGATTCAGAAAATTGATGCACCTTCTGCTCTGGGCACTGGGCACTACCTTCTTTTCCTGTTGAATTACTGATTTCTTAACTCAATTTTGTTTTCATGCCCTTCTTATGTTTTATACATACAAAATTATAAATGTACAAATAAAAAGAATAAAACATAATATATAATGTATATTTAAGTTGTGAAGCAAAATAAAATGAACACGAGTGAATCCCTCCTCCCATATTGAGAAGTCTGCCACCACCATTCTGAATACCACTGAGCCCACCAATGTGTTTCTTTTCTATCCTTTTCTATTCCTGCCTCCCTCTCAGAGGTGAATTTTATGTCTACCATTTTCTTTGTTTAAAAAAGTTTCATCATATATGATGCATACCTAAACAATCCATTATTTACTTTTAGTTTTGAGCTATCTAAAAGACCTCACACTGGCATCATACAATTAGGGTTTGCTTAGAAAAGCAGAAAGCATGTGAGTGATATAGACCAAGGGACTAGAATTTAGGCAGTTATGGAACTGATTCGGCGGTGTATGTAGTCTTTTTGTTTGTTTGTTTTTGCCTCTCTCAGCTCAAAGCCAGCTGTCCCTGAGTCTGGAGGTAAAGCTGGAGTCAAGTGGGAGAGACCAAGGAGAAACTGGAGACACACCTGTCTCTCATGACCTCCAATCTTGATGATGTAGGTGACTTGACAGAGAAGATGATTCTCTTCACCACAGGGCTGAGCCACATCTGGCCAGAATCAGAGAAGGTGAAGGAGGAGATCTGGAGGGATTTGGGGAAGCTGCAGGGCTGGCTGCCGTCCTCTGCCAAGATCAGTGACAACGTGTGTGAGCTGCAACTGCACGTGAATGTTACCGACCATCTGAGACTTGAAAGTTTTACATTTTAAATATTAGACAAATTTCTTTTGTAGTAATATTAATTCGAAATCACGCTGAGAAAGCACTTCTGGGTGACGTAATTCCAAATTAGTTGTATTGACAAAGTGGCAAGGTATCCACTCTTTATAAATTTCTGTGACTTTTCCTCTCAATATTTACATTGCAAGTTGTGTTTTGTAGCTATCCGTCTTTAATTTTCATCAGTCGATTATAATCCATTTTGTGAAAAGTCTAAAATGTATTTATCCATTCTCTTGTTTATGGACATTTCAATTACTTCTGGTGTTTTGCAATTATGAAGAATGCTACTGTGGATATTCTTCTATATTTCTCCTGATGTAATTGTGCAAGCATTTCTCTATGGCTTAGAAATAGGAGAACTGATGTCCAACTTTACAAAATAGTGCCAGTTGTTTTCCAGAGTTCTTTTTATGAAATTTGTACTTCCATCAATGTCATATAGACTTTTTATTGATACATAATCATTATAAATGTTTATGGGGTACATGTGATATTTTGATGCATGCAATGTTTAATGATCAAACCAGGGTTTCTAGGCTTTCCATCATCTCAACCATTCATCATTTCTTTATGTTGAGAACATTTCAAATCTTCCCCTCTAGCGATGTTGAAATACACAATAGATTACTATTAATTGTAGTGAATCAACTGTGCTATTAAGCACTAAAATTTATTCCTTCTATCTAACTGTATTTTATACGCATTAACCAACCTCTCTTCATCCCCATTCCCTTCCCAGCCTCTAGTAACCATCATTCTACTCTCTACCTCCATAAGATCAACTGTTTTAGCTCCCACAGATGAGTGCAAACAGTGATATGTGTCTTTCTGTGCCTGGTTTATTTCACTTAACATAATGACTTCCAGTTCCATTGATGTTGCCACAAATAGAATTTTATTTTTTATGGCTGAATAGTATTCCATTCATCCTGTACAATGGGGAAAATATTTGCAAATTATTCATTGAACAATGTACTAATATCCAGAATATGCAAGTAACTCAAACAACTCAACCACAAAAAAACAAATAATCCCATCAAAAAGTGGGCAAAGGATCTGAATAGACATTTCTTAAAAGAAGACATATAAGTAACAACAGGTATATGAAAAAATACTCAATATCACTAATCATCAGTGAAATGCAAATAAAAAACACAATGAGATTATCATCTCAGCTCAGGTAAAATGGCCGTTATTAGAAAGACAAAAATGACAAGTGCCGGTGAAGATGAGGAGAAGGTGGAACTTTTATACACTGTTGGTGGAAATATAAATTAGTATAGCCATTATGGAAAACAGTATGAAAGTTTCTCAGAAAACTAAAAAAAGAATTATCGTATGCTCCAGCAATCCCACTACTGAGTACTTGTCTAGCAGAAAGGAAATTAATAATCAAAAGAATACCTGCATCCCCATGTTTTATATTGGCACTGTTCACAATAGCCACATAGGCTTTTAATTGAGCTACATGCTTGCCAACACTTAGCATTTATCATGCTGGTCAATATTTTCTAGTCTAATGAAAGTAAAATGACATCTGTTTGTGATATTTATGTCATTTTTCTAATTGTTAATGAAATTAAATAATTTTTCATATGTTTACTCTCCATTTTTTTATTTTCTATAAATGCTTGTTCATGTAAATTTTCTCATTTTTTCTAATTTTTTTCTTTCCAATTTTAGGAATTCTTTATATATTTTGAATACTAATATTTTACAAGTTATATATGTTGCAAATGTCTCTATGGATTATTTTTCAATATACTTATAATATCTTTAAATGACATAAATTATTAACTATACAATGTGGTCAATTTTATGATTAGTACGTTTTGTATCATTTGAAATCTCCTTCCCTGAGTCATTAATATATCCTTCTATTTTTTTTTTTTAACTTTTATATTTGGGCCTTTAATCAACCTGGAATTGATTTGTGCATGTAGTGTGCTGTAAGGATCCTATTTTTCCCCCATATTTATAACTATGAGCCTACCCTATTATTGAATAGTCCATAATTTCTGTAATGTTTTGCATGGCTATCTCTATAATATACTAACTTTTAATATGCACAAGTTTGTTTTTGAGCTCTCTATTTTGTTTTACTAGTCAATTGATCTACTACTGTTTTAATTATTATATTTTTATAATAGTTTATGCTGTTTATCAAGACAAAGATCTTCACTTTTTATCTCTTCATGAGTGTGTTAACTATTTTTCTTCCCTTTATTATTTATGTCAGTTTTAGAAAATAATTTTTAAGATAATTCAACTTGATTCTGGGCGACCAACCTGGCTTTACATTAAGCCTGTCCTAGGCCCCTGGCTACATCTGTGAGTTTTGAGTTTATCTTCCCTGTTTCATTACTGGCCCAGGATTTGGAATGATGATCTTGGCATTTGCTCCAAAGGCATCCTGTCTCTTGGGGGTTCTTTTGGTTTTTCTTCTTGAGTTTTAGCAAACTTAGTTTATTTTTTAGTTCCTTAGAGGTTTGCCTGAAATTCTCAGTAGCCCAGCATGCAATAAAAACAATGTTTCATGGAAGCTCTTTTTTTTTTCCCTAGTGAGAGGGAGCTTTGCCTATGTAATATATAATTCTAGAAGTTCTCCAGATTTCTTATGTTGTAACCTTAAAACTCTGAGCCAAAAATGTCATATTTTGAATTAACCATTGACCTCAGAAAAGACAATTTTTACTTGTGAGTTAGGGTAAGTGAAAGTGACTGAACACCTTAACTTCTGCCATTAAAGTCAATTGACCCAGACCCATTTTCTTTCTACTGTATATTACTGCCGAATTGGAAAGAACTTTACAGCTAAATAGTGAACAGCCCTGAACTTTCTTTCTCTCTTATTTAAAAACTATAAACCAGAGATGATTTGTTTTCCAGATAAGGATATACTAATCAATAGTAGTGAAAAGCCATGCCAAAATGAGAGAGGCAGGCTAGTAAAATCTCTATGTCAATTATTTATGTCAAGAGCATTTAAAAAGTAGGCCAGAATGTGGAGTAGCTTGAATTATATCCCTTAAACGAAGTAATTAAAACAAACAAAAATAAAATAAAAACCTATCAGGAGGATTATTATGTTGTTAACTGTTATTCAATCTCAGGCTTCATAATGACTCTAGGATACTGAGAATGAATTTTAAAATTATTAATTGAAACTCTGCCATTTGAATTTTTAGCGAGATCTTTCTATCAATACTTATGATTTTCACCACAGTAGTCCACTAACATTTTGGCACGCAATAATTTGGATGTAGTTTGAAGTGGCCTTCAATGTTGACGTTTAGTTTCTTAAGAATGAAACAGGGACAGGTGTCCTCACCAGAGAGGCCAGGTGGGATCATGCAAAAAGCAGAATCTTTGGAGCCAGACAGACCTGGCTTCACATGCCAGTACACAGTCTGAGAGAACATCCTCCAGGTCTTGTGAGCCTCAGGCAACCCAGTTACAAAAATTGAGATCACAATCCCTTCTTCGCAGGGCTGTTGCAAGAATGACATAAGATAAAACTTTTTTATGCCTAGCAACTAATAGGCACTCATTAATAATAGCATATGTTATTATTATAACTATTATCATTATTAGTGTCTACTTTAGAATCTTGTGTAATTCAGGACAAATTCTTCCAGGATTGGCTAATAAAAAGAGAACAATAACCATTCATTTGCCTTGAGCAATATTTTTCCTTTGATCAGGGAGTGGAGTAAAAGAGGTAGAAGATGGGTAGGTATGGGGTCTCATTTACTTTGTTGGTTATCCATAGAAATGAAATGTATTGCTTAGCTTTCTTTCTCATTTATTGTTGGCATAGACACCAAGTATATAATTTAATTATCATATTGAATGTATAAAGTTATATATGAACCATTTTCCTTGTAGCTAAAGTTTGAATCCAAATATTATTAGCAAAGTTACCCAAGTGGAGCCAATCCATATTAGACCACTTATGCTAAAGGCTGCTGCCAAACTAATCTTTTTTAAATAGTGGATTTATCAAATCTCTCTCTTTGAATTTATAAAAACTCATCTTTTAATGTCCTGATGCATCAAATCTAAACTCTTCTGCCAGGCTTTCAAGAATTTCCCTACACTGATCCCGTTCTTTTTAGGGAAATATTTTTTGCTATTCCCTCAGTCCAATCTCTGCTTTTAGTGAGATATATTCTCTTCCCAGAAACCAATTGCCATCAGGCTTTGATTCTTTCCTATTGCTTGTGTTCTTCCCTTTTCCTGAAATAACTTTCACTGAGATTTCCATGTACTCAAATCCAGCCTGGGATTCACATGCCCATTCAGTACTCATTTCCACCATGAACATTTCCCTAACTAGTTTCTAGTTATCCCAACTGTCATGTAGAAACTTTTAGATGACTTTGGGTCTTCATGTTATGTAGTTCGTAACTAAGTGCTGACTTTTCTCATACGTTATTATTTATGTGAAATAAAGTGGTCTATACAATTAGAATGTGGGTGCCTTGAAAATAGATTATCTTACAGTTGTGTATCTCTTATAATTCTAAGCACAGTATTGAGCACAGAGTGTTAATAACTACCTGTTAATTACTGAGCTAACTGATTATGGTAAGCACTTTTTACATTTGCCCCCATTGTGAATGTAGCCATGTACAATATTTACCTTACTAAGTTAATTTATACTACTGCCATTTATACTAGTGCCATTTTAGATTCTGATTGTGATTTCTGGTCTCTGGAATATTTTTAAAATCTTTGTTTTCAAAATATGAAATTTGAGGGTGCTAAATTAAACACAAATTATATTTTGCTTGCCAAAAGTATATTATCCATAACATCTTAACTAACTTGAATTATTTAAGGAAAAGGGCTGTATTCTCACTGAGTCAAGATTCTCTTAGGGATAGGAGACCCAACTTATCCTCCATAATCACCCGATTAGTCTTCATGTTTGACCCCTCTTAAGTACCACTCTGGTTGCTATGGACACACCCCATCAATCTTGATAATTTTATAACATTAAGAGAAAACAAACCCACATTTATTAGTGATTTATTATAAGATAAACTTTTAATATTTCTAGATAATATCATTTGCATTTCTTTTCTAAAACAGATTCCTAATCTGGCATCTTAGATATATTTGTTTTATACTTTTTTTATCTGTTTTTTTCTTTTCTCTTCTTGTCTTTTTTTTTTGTTTGAGACAGGAGCTGGCTCTGTCACCCAGGCTGGAGTGCAGTGGCACGATCTGGGCTCACTGCAGCCTCTGCCTCCTGGGCTTAAGTAATCCTCCCAACTCAGCCTCTCGGGTAGCTAGGATAACAGACGCAGCTAAGTTTTTATTTTTCTTTTTTTTCCTATTTTTTGTAGAGATGGGGTTTCACCGTGTTGTGCAGGCTGATCTCAAACTCCTGGGGTCGTGATCTGCCTGCCTTGACCTCCCAAAGTGCTAGGATTACAGACATGAGCCACCACACCCAGCCTCATCTTTTTGATTACCATAATATTATTCTGTACTTTCAGCAAACAAAACTCTTTCTTTTTTCTGGTTAAGGAGTCGTTTGATAGACTTTAGTCTAACTTTTAGTGGCTTATTATACAAAGCAGATTTGATATATTACAATGACATGATCAAAGTTGTCTTGCTGCCTGAGGTTTTTCCCCAGATTCAATGTGACAAATACACTCCATTGATTTAACTATTATCATTTTGGTATGAATCTCGCATCATGTTTATGTTGTGAATTTTCAAGAGATTAGAGACTATCTGTGGGAGTAGGAGGTAAAAAGTGAATGAGCAAATGTATTTTGAGTGTTCGAACAGTGAAATATACTGTGACCAGCAGGTGTCTCTGTTACACAACGCAGATGAGATTCTCGAAGCTTTTCTACTATTAATCCTACTTTCTCCATCTAACTGAATTCACTTTTCAATTTTAACATTTACATTTGCTTTTCTTCTCTAACAACATATAAAGAAACTCTTACCTCTCTCATATCTTTAATCAGGGCTCTGTTTTTTTTTTTAATGCTGTATCAAAGATTATTTCTTAGTGTCTAACTTCTACCCTCTTTTTAAATGTTTATGTTAATTTTTTCTTTAAAAATATTTTTTAAAAATATAATAGAGGCAGGTTTTCACCATGTTGCCCAGGTTGGTCTCAAACTCCTGGACTCAAGGGATTCACCCACCTCATCCTTCCAAAGTTCTAACATTATAGGTGTGACCCACTATTCCCGGCCTCTACCCACTTTGTCTAAGTTTATTTTGCACCATTTTATAGAATGAGGGCTAGATTAAGATCTTTATTTAGAAACGCTAAGCACTGAAAAGTTTGCAATATCACATCTCATCATATGTTAATTAAATCAAAAATAGTAAACTATAAAGAAATTGTAAGGAAGTTTGACAAAGTTGTTTTTTTTTTTTGTTTTTTGTTTTTTGTTTTTTTTTAAGGTAACTAAAAGTTAAATAACAACCACGGCAGTGTTTTCCTAATATATCAAATGTATTTTTCTTAGAAGTTTGGGGAAAAATCTGATAATCCTATTTTTGGTGAATTTCTAAATTTAGTTTGTCTTTTGTATAATCTATGACTGTATAAAATGAAAAGCCTAGACAGAAGCAAGAATTATGCAAAATACCCCTGCCAAGAATTTAAATCACAGGCCAGGCATGTATGAATGGATGAAGGGGGACAAGAGAGAGCCAAAGGAAAGCAGAAGAGTGAATGAGTACACTTAGACACTGCCAGTGGGCATATAATTTCTACGTTCTTTCTAATAAAAATGAAATCTAACACATACTCATAGTTTATTATGTGCCAAACTTTGCATATGCTCTCTTATTTTTTCCCTCACAATGGCCCTGTTAAATTGTTGCTGTGATTAATCCTATAGTAAAATGAATAAACTGAGGCTGAGAGATAAGTTACAAAAGGTTGTACAGTCAGAAGTCTGCTCACGTTTTTAACCTCTCTGCTGTATGTTGAGAAGGTAGTTTGACACAATATGTGCTTTTCAACTAAAATTTTGCATGCCTTTGGCTTAGCATTTGTAAGATTTTTACTAAAGAAATAATAATGGATAAGTGCAAAAGAGATCTTTAGAGTTTTTATTATAGACATTCATTACATTGAAATTCCTGATTAATGCTACGGAACCAGACTGACTAACTCTTACAAAAATGTATTTGTTAAGAGGCTCCCTGGGAATCTCCAGAAGAATGGGAAACAGATTCAGTGGGACTCAAGTTATCAAGGAGGAAGACATAAGAAGCACAGTTACAGGCTTGTAGCCAGCAGAGGTGGTTAGGATGCCCTCAGAACTCCACCCCTGTTGTGATGAACAACCTCTAACATTTCCCTCCAGTACTTGATTCAAAGCTCAAGGTTCTAAGTCCCAGAAGAGGGTCTCCAACTGGCCAAATTTAGGTCACATGCTAACACCAGGATGTACAGTAACGAAGAGAGAGGATTTCTTTTCACTGGCTTCTGTAGTAGCAAGCAATCACCCAGAATTATTCTTTCCTACTACTTAAAACAGTGAGAAAGAACTGCTTCCTTTGTGGGAAATTAAGGTTTTATGGGGACTCGACAATGAAACTGGGCAGACACACACAAAAAAAGTTAGGGGGTAAGTAAAGTGACAAATGACCACTACACCACTGTAACAGTATAAAACTGAAGCATCCTGCAATTGAGGACTAATTAAATCGTGTAACATCAAATATAATAAAATACAAATAAGCAACTACAAATGAAATTATAGAAAACTATTTATTTTTATTTTTAACTTTTGTGGGTACGTAGTAGATGCATATATTTATAGGGAACATGAGATATTTTGATTCAGGCATACAGTGCATAATAATCACTCCAGGGTAAATAAGGTATCCATCAGTAGTATAGTTTGGATATTTGTCTCTGCCCAAATCTCATGTTGAAATGTAATTCCCAATGTTAGAAGTGGGGCCTGGTGGGAGATATTGGGATCATGGGGTGGATCCCCCATGAGTGGCTTGGGCCATCCCCTTGGTGACAGGTGAGGTCTTGCTCCGAGTTCACACAATATCTAGTCCTTTAAAAGTGTGTGGCACCTGCCCCAACCCACTCAGTCTGTCTTGCTCCTGCTTTTGCCACGCTTTTGCCAGGTGATGTGTCTGCTCCCTCTGTGCCTTCCTCCAGGAAGCAGAGGCTGTTACGCTTCCTGTATGTACAGCTTGCAGAACCATGAGCCAGTTAAACCTCTTTTTTTATATAAATTACTCAGTCTCAGACATGTCTTTATAGCAAAGCAAGAACAGGCTAGCACAAACATCTCAAACATTTATACTTTTTGTGTTACAAAGATTCCAAATATACTCTTTTAGTTACTTTAAAATGTACAACAACTTATTGTTGACTGTGGTTACCCTGTTGTGCTATCAAATACTAGATCTCAGTCGTTGTATCTTATTATGTTTTTATACTCATTAACCATCCCCACTTCTCTGCCCGCTGACCTCGCTAGTCTCTGGTAACCATTCTTATACTCTCTATCTCCATTAGTTCAATTTTGAGAAAATTTAATTTTCTAGCTCCCACAAATAAATGAGAAGATGCAAAGTTTGTCTTTCTGTGCCTGACTGATTTCACTTAACATAATGACCTCCAGTTCCATCCATGCTGTTGCAATAACAGGATTTTACTCTTTTATAGTTGAACAGTACTCTACTGTGTATATGTACCGTATTTTCTTTATCCATTCATCTGTTGATAGACACTTAGGTTGCTTCCAAATCTTGGCTATTGTGAATAGTGTTGCAATAAACATGAGAGTCTAGCTGTATCTTTGATATAATCATTTCCTTTCTTTTTGGTGTATATCTAGCAGTGGGATTGTTGAAATATACGTTAGTTCTATTTTTAGTTTTTCAAAAATCCTCCAAACTGTTCTCCATTGCGGTTGCACTAATTTACATTCCAACTAACGGTGTACAAGGGTTGTACTGATTTACATTCTCACCAACAGTGTATGAGGGTTCCCTTTTCAACATGTCCTCACCAGCATTTGTTACTGCCTGTCTTTTAGATAAAAGCCATTTTAACTGGGGTGAGATGGTACCCCATTGCAATTTTGATTTGCATTTCTGTGATGATCAGTGATGTTGAGCACCTCTTCATATACTTGTTTTCCATTTGCATGTCCTTTTTTGAGACCTGTCTCTTCACATCTTTTGCCAATTTTTATTAAATTATTATTTTTTCCTATTGAGTTGTTTGAGTTCCTTATATATTCTAGTTATTAATCTTCTGTCAGATGGATAGTTTCCAAATACTTTTACTCATTCTATTGGTTGTCTCTTCACTTTGTTGATTTTTTTTTTTTTCCTGTGCAGAAGCTTTTAAACTCCCATTTGCGCATTTTTGCTTTGGTTGACTGTGCTTGTGGACTACTACTCAAAAAATCTTTGCCTGCTCCCTCTGTGCCTTCCTCTATGACTGGAAGCCTCCCCAGAAGCAGATACTGCTATGTTTCCTGAACAAATAGGCTGCAGAGCCATAAGCCAATTAAACCTCTTTTCTCGTAAATTCGTCAGTCTCAGGCATTTCTTTATAGCAATGCAAGAACAGCCTAGCATAGTCTTCTCAAGCATCTATCTTTTCTTTGTGGTCCAGTGTCTTAAAGAGTTTTCCCAATGTTTTCTTGTAGTAGTTTCATAGATCGAGGTCTTTGAGTTAGGTCTTCATCCATTTTAATTTGATTTTTGTATATGGCTAGAGATAAGGATCTAGTTTCATTCCTCTGCTTATGGATAACCAATTTTCCCATCACCATTTATTGAAGAGACTGTCCTTCCACAATGTACATTCTTGGCACCTTTTTTGAAAATGAGTTCTCTGTAGATGTATGGGTTTATTGCTGGATTCTCTATTCTGTTCCATTGGTCTGTGTGTTTTTATGCCCATATCCTTCTGTTTTGGTTACTATAGCTCTGTAATATGATTTGAACTCAGCTAATGCAATTTCTCTAGTTTTGTTCTTTTTGCTTAGGATAGCTTTGGCTCTTCTGGGTCTTTTGTGGTTCCATATAAATTTTAAGATTTTTTTTTTATTTTGATGAAGGATGTCATTGATATTTTGATTGTGATTGCATTGAGTCTGTAGATCCTTTTGGGTAGTATAGATATTTTAACAATTCTGATTCTTCCAATCCATGAACATGGAACATCTTTTCATTTTTGGTGTCTTCTTCAATTTTTTGTATCAATTTTTAAACAGTTTTTATTGTAGAAATTTTTCACTGATTGGTTCTAGATATTTGACTTTATTAGTAGCTATTGTAAGTAGGATTTCTTTTTTTCCCCAAATTATTTGCTGTTGGCTTTCAAATTGTTTGCTGTTGGCATATAGAACAAGATACTGATTTTTATATATTTATTCTGTATCCAGCAACTTCACTGAATTTATTAGTTCTAATAGTTTTTGGTCAAGTCTTTAGGTTTTTTCAAATATGAGATCATATCATATGCAAACAAGGATAATTTGACTTTTTCTTTTCTAATTTGGATACCCTTTATTTCTTTCTCTTGTCTGATTAATCTAGTTAGGATTTCCAGAAGAGTATTTCTTGACATTGAAAAATGATCACTGAAAAATTATGACATTAAAATTAAGTTAAAATAAAAAGCAAATGTAATGTATGAATCTTTTTTAGAAATATACATATATGTAGTTGCATACCTACAGTTTCAAATATGTATTTCTTTATGGGGAATTAGGAGGCACTAATTTTTTCTTTTTTTCTGCTTTTGTTTTAGATTTAAGAGGTACATGTGGAGGTTTGTTACATGGGCTAATTTTGTGTTGCAGAGATTTAGTATACAGATTATTTTGTTACTCAGGTAATAAGCATAGTACCTGATTGGTAGTTTTGTTTAAATCCTCACTCACTTCCCATCTTCCACTCTCAACTAGACCCTGTTTTCTGTTGTTCTCTTATTTGTGTCAATGTATACTCAAGTTTTAGCTCCCACTTGTACATTCAGTATTTAGTTTTCTGTTTCTGGATTAAAATGCTCAGGCTAATGGCCTTCAGCTCCATTTATGTTGCTTCAAAGGACAATATTTTGTTCTTTTTTATAACTACCTAGTATTCCACAGAGTATATACACCACATTTTCTTTAACCAGTCCACCATTAATGGGCATATAGGTTGATTCCATGTCTTTGCTATTGTGAATAGCATTGCAATGAACATTCCCTCGCATGTGTCTTTGTGGTAGAACAATTTATATTCCTTTGAGTGTATTCCAAATAATAGGATTGCTGGATTGAATGGTAGTTCTGTTTTAAGTTCTTTGAGAAATCTCCAAACTGCTTTCCACAGTGGCTGAACTAATTTACATTACTACCAGCATTTATAAGTCTTCCCTTTTCTCTGCAACCTTCCAAAATCTGTTAATTTTTGGCCATTTAATAATAGCCGTTCTGACTGGTGTGAGATGGTATCTCATTGTGGTTTTGAATTGCATTTTTTTCTATTGATTAGTTATATTGAGGATTTTTTTCATATGCTTGTTGGCTTTGTGTATATCTTCTTTTAAGAAGTGTCTATTCATGCCCTTTGTCCATTTTTCAGTGGAGTTATTTCGTTTCTTTGCTTGTAGATTTGCTTAAGTTCCTTATAGATTCTGAATATTAGACCTTTCTCAAATAGTTTGCAAATATTTGCTCCCATTCTTTGGTTGTCTGTTTACTCTGTCGATAGTTTCTTTTGCTATGCAGGAGCTCTTTAGTTTAATTAGGTCACACTTGTCAATTTCTGTTTTTGTTACCATTGCTTTTGGAGTCTTTGTCATGAAATCTTTGCAAAGTCCAGTGTCCAGATTGGTATTTCATAGGATTTTCTAGTAGGGTTTTTATAGTTTTAGGTTTTGCATTTAATTATTTAATCTATCTTGAGTTGATGTTTGCATATGGTGAAAGGAAGTGGTCTAGTTTCAATCTTCTGCATATGGTTAGCCAGTTATCCCAGTACCATTTATTGAATAGGGAATGATTTCCCCATTGCTTGTTATTGCCAGCTTTTTCAAAGATCAGATGGTTGTAGGTGTGTGGCTTTTTCTCTTGGTTCTCTTCTCTGTTCCATTGGTCTATATGCCTGTTTTTGTACCAGTACCATGCTGTTTTGGTTACTATAGCCTTGTAATACAGTTTGAAGTTGGGTAGTGTGATGCCTCTGGTTTTGTTATTTTTACTTAGGATTTTTACTTAGCTTTGGCTATTTGGGTTCTTTTTGATTCCATATACATTTTAGAATAGTTTTGTGTAATTCTGTAAAAATTGTTGTTGGTAGTTTGATAAAAATAGCATTGAATCTGTAAATTGCTTTGGGTAGTACGTCCATTTTAACAATAGAAATTCTTCCTATCCATGAGCATGGAATGTTTTTCCATTTGTTTGTGTCTTCTCTGATTTCTTTCAGCAGTGCTTTGTAATTCTCACTGTAGAGATTTTTCGCACCTGTCTAATTAGCTGTGTTCCTAGGTATTTTATTCTTTTTGTGGCTATCATGAATGGAATTGTGTTCTTGATTTGGTTCTCAGCTTGAGCATTATTGTTATATAGAAATGCTACTGATTTTTGTACATTGATTTTGTATCCTGAAACTTTGCTAAAGTTGTTTATGAGATCTAGGAGCCTCTGGGCAGAGACTGTAGGGTTTTCTAGGTATAGAATCATGTTATCTGCTAAGAGAGTTTGACTTTTTCTCTTTCTATTTGAATGCCTTTTATTTCTTCTCTTTTCTGATTCCTCTCGCTAGGACTTCCAGTGCTATGTTGAAGAGGAGTGGTGAGAGTGGGCATCCTTATCCTGTTCTGGTTCTCAAAGGAAATGCTTCCAGCTTGCCTATTCCATGGGATATTGACTGTAGGCTTGTCATAGATGAACCTTATTATTTTGAGATATGGTCCTTCAATGCATAGTTTGTTGAGAGTTTTTAACATGAAGAGATGTTGAATTTTATGGAAAGTCTTTTATTTATCTATTGAGATGATCAGGTAGAATTTATTTTTAGTTCTTTTGTTGTAATGAATTACATTTCTTGCCTTGCGTATGTCAAACCAACCTTGCATCCCAGGAATAAACCTACTTGATCATGGTAGATTAGCTTTTTGATGAGACAGACTAATTCTTGGTGGAATGAAATAATTCTGAAATTTCCTGACAGTTTTCTTCTTAACTGTTTGCTCTTCTTTTTTCTCACTACTCTTCATTAGATCTTCCATCACTTATGACTCCCAGGTTTATTTTTGGACAGAGAGGAATCATTTGCATGTGTGTGTATAAGTGTGTAGAGTAGGAGATCTTCTAGAAATATAACTTTTCTTTTCCCTTTAGCACTTGTTTTCTGTGTATATGTGCCCGCTCCTGTGAATAGATGCATAGGCTTATTTAAGTCTTGTGGAGTGTGCTATGTAAACCTTGAAGAAACATTGAGTAAGATGATCATCATTAGATTTGAGATAATTGGAAATTTTAGTTTGTTCTAATCTCTTTGCTTACTTCATAAATTAAATTACTTTCTCTATGAGGGAAGAGCGGTCATATTGCTGGTTAAACTTAGAGTAGCACTGAGAAAATAATATTTGCAGAATGTATGTTTTAGGCAAATTTTATTATAAAAGCATTAGGTAGTAATGATAAATTCCTTTTTATAAATGTCCCTAATTTTTGCATCTAATTTAAAGTGAACTTTTTTGAAATACCACTTGGTCTTGAAAATACATCAGAAAAGAGTTTGAAACACAACTGAAAACACATGTAGGATCATGCTGATGTTGGTTAAATGATTCTTCTAAGGCAATCCAAGCTAGTAACTATTGCAATGCCTCATCATCTAGATATTTCTCTCACCTGTGCTGTCATGTGGCTTGTAGTTGTCTAAGTGTCTTATTAGTGTAAAGAACATTTGTTTAGAATAGATGGAATTTTGAGCCTTCCTGCTCTCCCTGGACTGCTGAGAATGATCTAATTCACACAGACTCCCTTAGTGCACCATACATGGTGCAGGAAGTCATAGCTGAGCATATTTTGAGTTTGAGTATAATGTTGATGAGGTGGGCTTTACAGGCCAGGTAGCTTCCTTATGTTCCTGACTTCATACAAGCTCCATACAATTAAATTCGTTTAATCACTTGTCAGACACATAGAGCAAGAAAACTAGGTCAAAGTTTGCCTTTGGGTCAGTGAAATGAACTACCTAGAAAAAGGAATCTAGTTCTAGCAAAAGGAATCAAGACTCATATCACATTTCTCTTGTGACCATCAGAGCATTTCATGAAATATACTATTTAATAATTTTGAAAAATATTCGTACCATGCAGAATGCAGTATGGGCTAAGACATGTCAATTTAAACAGTATAGTAAGTTGTTAGAACATACTTGCAAAGATTTAAGTAGCAAAGAATAAAAAATCCAGGAGTGACTCTGAGATCTCATTTGGGTAATATATCATTTTATCTGCCTGGAAGCAAGACAGAAAGTCAACCTTCCAAGAAAAAAATTGTTCTCTCCTCTTTTATTTTTTTGATTTCACACCCTCCCTAATCACACATTTCAGGAGAATGCAATCATGTAAATGTTTTGAAATATTGTAAATCAAATCATGAAAAAAAATGATACCAGTTTCTATTCCTTTTTGAAAGTCATATTTCCTGTACTATTTTTATTTTATTTTACAAAAGGCATGTTCTAGAAAATCATAGACAACACATTGTGTGTGTGTGTATATGTATGTATATATACACTGAAACCTCTGGCTCTCAGGTTCAAGAGATCCTCATGCCTCAGCCTCCCAAGTAGCTGGAACTTCAGGCATGTGCCACCATGCTCAGTTAGTTTTTGTAATTTTAGTGGAGACAGGGTTTTGCCATGTTGGCCAGGCTGTTTTCGAGCTCCTGACCTCAGGTTTTCCACTTGCTTCAGCCTCCCAAAGTGTTGGAATTATAAGCATGAGTCACCACGCCCGGCCCACACATTGTATTATATACTTGAAAATAGTTAAATAATCAGGAGCACTGAACCAATAACGCGTAAATTTTCTAGTCAATGTTCATAAATTAATATATATATAGATGCATGAAAATAAAGAATCCAACTTTTGTACCACTTTGCATGTGAAGGCAGTATTGGAGCAAAACACATTTTGAACACTTTTCTATTTTCTATGAAATATTTTTCAAAAGAGTTTTCAAGGTTCTTGTTCTGTGTCTCTGATAGAGTCCTTCCTCAAAGTTACATTAGTTTGTATTCCAATGTGCAAAAAAGGAATTAATAGGTTTAACTCTTAAATTTCCATATACAACAGTTAAATTAAATGGGATACTCCCAGCAGAATGCCTAAGGAAAAACTAAGTAAATAAATGAACACACACACACACAAGATTATCCTTAGTCTTTCCAAGGCCCCCTATTGCCTCCACATACCTTGTTAAGGATTTGTGCCTCCCAAATTTCCTAGGTTAAAGTCGACCCCCTTGTACCTCAGGGTGTGACTTTATTTGAAGATAGGGTAATTGCAGATGCAATTAGTTAGGATGTTTTCATCAGGGTGCACCCTAAGCCTATATGACTGCTGCCTTCATAAAGGGGGACCTTTGGACACAGGCATGCATAGGGAAGACGATGTGAAGACACAGAAAGAAGGGCCATCTCCAACCAAAGAGAAAGGCCTGAAATACATCCTTCCCTCACAGCTCTCAGAAGGAAACAATTCTGTTGACATCTTGATTTCAGACTTCCAGCCTCCAGAACCATGACAGAATAAATTTCTGTTAAGTTGAAAAAAAAAAAAGATTATCTTCCTGCAAACAAAAATGTAGTAAGTTTTAAATGCACAGATGAATTCAAAAGAAGAAAGGAAAACGTTATGTGCCAAAAATGAAGTGGCAACTAATCCCCAGAGTGCTAGGTGCATAAACTCACCATGCAGTTTTTGGGGGTCTCAGTCCTTGTAACTAAAGAGCTCTGTTTTAAGACTTTTTCAGGGGCTGGATATGAAGTCTAGGATTTGACTGGCCTTTGGATGTAAGATCAATACACAAGCCAAAATTGTTGAAGAGCTATCCCATTGAGAAAAATTATATACTAAGGGGAGAAAAGAGGAAGACATCGCTAGTACAGGGCAACAGGGAGATTTTTCTATCTGGGACCTGAGTGAAAATAAAAATGAAACACAACAAGAGTGGTCTTTTCTGAGAAATCAAAACCCCTGGTTCTACGACTTACAAATTAAGAAGCCATATTTACACTTTACTGCTGATGCTGACACTCCAAGCTGAAGAATTAACATAAAAATTAGTCTCAGGTGGGGGATACTCTTGACTCTCTTGCAGAAGGCTTTGCGAAACTATGCTGGAATTAGAGTGCATGATTCAGGTCACATGGAAATCCTCCTTTAAAATAGCTCAAAACACAAGAGGAGATTTAAAAAGACAGAGAGTAGAACTTCTAGAATTTTGTATAATAGAACAATCTGAGAAGACTGTAGAATAAGGTTGTTTTAAGGTACAAACATAGAAATTGAAGCAATAGGAAGAAAATACTGCTTTTAAAAACCAAATAGAATTTATTGGACATAAAAGTTTCTTTTTTTTTCTTTTTAAAAATTTATTATTATTATTATACTTTGAGTTCTAGGGTACATGTGCATAACGTGCAGGTTTGTTACATATGTATACTTGTGCCATGTTGGTGTGCTGCACCCATCAACTCGACAGCACCCATCAACTCGTCATTTACATCAGATATAACTCCCAATGCAATCCCTCCCCCCTCCCCCCTCCCCATGATAGGCCCCGGTGTGTGATGTTCCCCTTCCCGAGTCCAAGTGATCTCATTGTTCAGTTCCCACCTATGAGTGAGAACATGCGGTGTTTGGTTTTCTGTTCTTGTGATAGTTTGCTAAGAATGATGGTTTCCAGCTGCATCCATGTCCCTACAAAGGACACAAACTCATCCTTTTTTATGGCTGCATAGTATTCCATGGTGTATATGTGCCACATTTTCTTAATCCAGTCTGTCACTGATGGACATTTGGGTTGATTCCAAGTCTTTGCTATTGTGAATAGTGCTGCAATAAACATATGTGTGCATGTGTCTTTATAGCAGCATGATTTATAATCCTTTGGGTATATACCCAGTAATGGGATGGCTGGGTCATATGGTACATCTAGTTCTAGATCCTTGAGGAATCGCCATACTGTTTTCCATAATGGTTGAACTAGTTTACAATCCCACCAACAGTGTAAAAGTGTTCCTATTTCTCCACATCCTCTCCAGCACCTGTTGTTTCCTGACTTTTTAATGATCGCCATTCTAACTGGTGTGAGATGGTATCTCATTGTGGTTTTGATTTGCATTTCTCTGATGGCCAATGATGATGAGCATTTTTTCATGTGTCTGTTGGCTGTATGAATGTCTTCTTTTGAGAAATGTCTGTTCATATCCTTTGCCCACTTTTTGATGGGGTTGTTTGTTTTTTTCTCGTAAATTTGTTTGAGTTCTTTGTAGGTTCTGGATATTAGCCCTTTGTCAGATGAGTAGATTGCAAAAATTTTCTCCCATTCTGTAGGTTGCCTGTTCACTCTGATGGTAGTTTCTTTTGCTGTGCAGAAGCTCTTTAGTTTAATTAGATCCCATTTGTCAATTTTGGCTTTTGCTGCCATTGCTTTTGGTGTTTTAGACATGAAGTCTTTGCCCATGCCTGTGTCCTGAATGGTACTACCTAGGTTTTCCTCTAGGATTTTTATGGTATTAGGTCTAACATTTAAGTCTCTAATCCATCTTGAATTAATTTTCGTATAAGGAGTAAGGAAAGGATCCAGTTTCAGCTTTCTACTTATGGCTAG